>NC_056751.1:556204439-556371939 GCF_019279795.1 Protopterus annectens | reverse complement strand
ATGGCAGTCAGATGTAAGAAAATTGGAAAAAAATAATTATAAAACAATGTGTATGGATGTTATAAAGGATATGGAAAGGAATGATAGACAATATTATGTGACAGAATGGAGAATGTATGAAAAGAATCAAGAGACAATTAAAGAATTATTATTTAAGCAATGATATTATTTACAAGGTAAAAAAGATGAGGTATCAGCTTTTTTGAGTAGCATAATTAAACGAAATACTCATATAATGAGAGAAATGAAATAGGATAGAGGAGAGATAAGAAGATCTCAGGAACAAATTATGAATATTGTAATAAATTGTGTAAAGAAAATGTTTCAGGATAGAAAGAAAGTAGTAAAAAAGAAATGACATGCCAAAAAATTGACAGAACAAGAAAATAAGGAATTGGAAAATGAGATTTCCTTATATGAATTAGATAAGGTACTTAGACAAGTCAATTTACAGCTGTTTTCAGGATCACATGGAATAGAATACCAATTTTAAAAGAATTTTATGGAGTGGCAGAAAAATATACCTCCTAAAAGTTATGAATGATTGGTTAATTGAAGGTTTCATATATAAAGATTTATGCAGTGGTATACTTAAATTGATATGGAAAAAGTAAGGCAAAAATAAAATTAAAACTTGGAGACCTATAGTATTGAACAATACAGATTATAAGGATTTTATGAAAATAATTCAGAAGAGAATGGAAAGTAAAATGAAAAGTATTATGGAAGATAGCATATACAATTTAAAGGGAAAGGGATATCAGGAATTATTATTCATAGTGAGGGAAATTCCGGATGATTAACAGGGCTGAGGAGTCCAAGATCATGACAGGAGATTTAAATAAAGCTTTTGATACACTACAACACAAACTTTTCCGGACAATTATGGAAGGGTATTATACTATTAAGAAAATTAAGAATGTATGTTGTTCTGCATATAATAAAAATTAAAGTAAGAATTTCAGTGAATGGATTGTTTAGCAAAGAACTAGACATGAAGAATGACATATGTCAGGCATGTCCTAGTATATTATTTGCAATAGTTATGACTCTATTAGTTAAAGGGGTCTCTATTAGAATACCGAAGATGCATTCTGTCGAATGCTTCTTGGTCGAACTGAAAAGGCTGAAAACGGAAAATATCGAAGCAGCTGTTAAATTCTTTCCCTGGAAAAGAGCCACTTCGGTACTTTGCCATTTTTGGCACTGTAGTGCAGTCTCGGAGTTGGTATATTTAAGTGTGGGGGTGAAGCCCCCCACTTAATGTAATGTTTGTAATTGATTTTTTTTTTTTGTTGGAACAGCGATTTTTTTTCCCTTGGAAAAAAATCGCTGTTCTGACACTTCAACATTGTAAGCTTTCACTTACATAGGGTCGATTAAACACCGTTCACTTTTTTAAGCATTCAGTGATTTAATATAGACCCAGTTAAAGGTGTAAACTTGCACATGAGAGGTGCTATGTATATTACTAATTAAGGGATAAAAATTCCAATCATGTTTACATATGCAGATGATATTATATTGAGTACAAGAAACAACGTCTGTATGAAAGAAGTTATATGTTGTAAACATCAGTGTTTAAATATAATAGACATGACTTTAAATAAAGAAAAAAGGACTTGGTGATTTAGTGAAAGAAAAATATATTTCTCAATGAAAGAAATTTCTGTGTTAGGAATAAAATGTGGGGGTAGAAATATAAGTGAGGAACAATGGAATAGGATACTAGTTGAAATAAAGGAGATTTGTTGTTTTTGGAAAACAAACTCTCCGGGATTCAATAAACTCCATGAAGGCTTTACTCAAATTTTACAATCTGTGTGAGGTGGTGCGTGGTGAGCACCAGCATGCATTGCATATCCATGTCACACAATATATTTAAGAGAGGCTTCATGGCTGGCAACAGTGTTGCCAATCAGGAAATTTTGTAAATGAAAATGGATAGTACTCCTGTTTAAATCGAGCACTGCTGGTCCGCGGTTTTGCACAGAATGCCACAGCGATCACCAGGGCTTCACAGATAGCTCTCAAACTCTTAGTGCAAGACATCTGGACAAAGGCCAACATAATGGGTGGACAATGACCCAGCAATAGGGATATATTTGACATATTTGCCCTATAGAAATGTGCCAGAATAACCAGGGGTTTGTGTTAAGATACATGTTCTGAAAGATTTGCAGTATGAAGCTCAAATTAATGTAATATTGAGTCACATCAGTCCTGAGATCATCCCCAGTGATATGACAGAAAGCCACAAATTTAATAAGGAGCACATTTGGGCATTCTGTAAAAATCTGGGCAGTTGAGAGGTATGAATATTAAACACAGTGCAGGACAGTGTATCTGTAGTGAATATCATTGTGATATCCCATTCCTAGCATTCTGTACTGAAGCTGTAGAAATGATCTGTACAGTACATGGACTGCCATGTAAAATAAACATTTAGGGGAGGTGTGTGTATTGAATAGGAACAGACAGATGAATTGTAGGATGAACACAGGGAAAGAGGACAAGTGAAACAAGCTAATGTACAGCAGATGATGGCATGTCATTAGAAGATGGTTGTAGCAGCAGCACCGATCACATATCAATATGGTACAGTAGGGACTGCACAGTGAAAATGTGTATTACGTGACAGTCACACAAGGTGACATAACAATGAGAAGGATGCCTGTGTGAGATAAGCATCCTTACAGTAATAATGCAGAGAACATCTCTCAGGGATCTGACACACAAATGGGGTAGGGTGCATATTGTGAAGCTGTGCAAAGTGATTTGCCTGAATATAATCTCAGCAGAGGCCTCCGGCAGGTGGGACACAGGTAAAGGCTCATGGACAACATTTATTTATTTTATTATTTATTTCCAGTTTGATAACCGGGGAGGTCCACTGGGCTCAAGGATCCCGTTTTCAGTGGAGGCCCGGGGAGAAAAGCTCCATATTACATACAAGTAATCAAACATATGATTATTTAAAACAAACGTAGAATTATATACTGAGCTGTAGCAAATTACAATTGAAAAAAATGAATACTCTTCATCACATATATGTAGTTGATTAGAGAGCCATTTGCATAGCATAAAGTTGAACTGAGGCAGCAGAATAATCTGAACAAAAGACTAAAAACTATGAAATTGTAAATCTACTGTTAGCAGTTGCAAAGACTGAATATTTGAAAGATAGAAGTATAGGTTTTGTAGTAAAATCCAAAACGAACAACCACAAAGCAGCAACCACCGACCAGGAGAAGAATATCCAAACACCAACAAACTGGAACCACTTGTGTCAAGGTGCCGAACCAATTTTATTCCACAAACATAAGTTGACCTAGGTTTTGTCTCAATGTAAAGACTTCCTCAGAACAATGTACACTAATACAACACTCCCTTATATATCCACCCTCTCCCAATTAATTCATTAATTGGATAATCACATATACACAATTCATTACAAATGCAATATATAACTGGTTTAAAAATGCCATAATAATTTTTAAAAAATACTAAATACTATATAAATGTAGTATAATATATTTCATTTTATATATTTGATTATTATAAAATATTTATGAATGTTTGTTAAAAAGATTTATTAACATCTGTTTAAAAATGCCAACTAATAAACCATTCTTATGACTTCATCCTAAAATATGCTTCAACTTTAATATTGGAGCTATGCTGATGCTGTCATTAATACCAGGAAAATTTGTGGTGTCTAATCTTAACTGCCACTTCATTTCACAAATATCCAAATGTACATCAAGAATGTTTCCTTGATTGTCCTTATTAATCTGTTGTATAACACAGAACTTAAAATTATGTCCCGGATGTTGCCCTATATGTCTAACCAATGCATTGGTGGTTTTCATGTGTTTAATATCCAAAATATGTTCGCTTACCCTTTCTCTAAGGCATCTGCAAGTTTTCCCAGTATAATGCGGGACATTGACTGCATTTCACCAAATATACCACATTCTTACTATAACAATTAAAATGTCCTCTAATACCTATATAGGTTCCCGCAACACTAATTTTATACCCAGCAGTCATGATATACTTGCACAAGCTACATCTACCACATTTAAAATTACCCAATTGTCGACTAATACTGGGAGTATTGTCATAGGCTCCCCTTTCCAACAAATCCTTAAATGATTTGTCTTTCCTAAATACATTTTTCGGGGCCATCCCCATCTTCATCTCAACATTACTGTCTAACTTTAATAAACCCCAGTTTTTCTGAATAATATTTGTAATTGCTTCCATGTCATAATTGTAAGTGGTTATAAAATATAATTGCTCATTTCTTTCCTTCCTGAAATTTTTCCTTTTACCCAGTTGTAAACTACCCTCTTGTGTCTCCATTGAATTCCACTTTAAAATAGCTTCCTAAATACCACTTTCTCTTTTACAAATAATCTCGTTCTTAATGGATGTACATAATGCAACTGGTAACCCCTTCTAATGAACATATTCATTATAAAATCTAATTCATTAATGAATTCCTGATGTTCATTAACCATTCTGGCAGCCCTCACCATTTGACCTTTAATGATTGCTTTTTTCTGATAGCTAGGATGCCAGCTTTGATAATCAAGATAGGAATTAGAAAAAGTGGCCTTCTTGTGAATCCCAGATGTCAAACACTTCCTATTTCTATCCACTTTCAAATTTACATCTAAATAAGACAATTCTGTGCTACTATATTCATGAGTGAATTTGAGGAACCCTACTGTATTGTTAATATATTCCACGAATGTCTTTAATCTTTCTAAACTACCTTCCCAAACTATAAAAATATCATCCAAAAGACGTGTATATTGCTTAATATGTATATTATATTCACTGGGAAAAACATATTCCTGCTCCCAAAATGACATTACATAGTTTGCATAAATGGGGGCGCACGCTGCCCCCATTGCTACTCCTGTAACCTGCTTATAAAAATGGCCTTCAAAATACATGAAGTTATTACATAACACAATCTCCATAAGCACATATACATTAATGTGGTCCTGGTCAAACATACCTGTTTTGACTAATTGATTTTCCAACCATTCCAATCCCTCCACGTTTGGAATAACTGAAAACAGGTTACAAACATCTATGGTGAGCAGGATGGTATTCTCTGTAATTTTGATCCGATTTAACTTGTATAAAAATGCCAAGAATCTGAAATTGTAAATCTTCTGTTAGCAGTTGCAAAGACTGAATATTTGAAAGATAGAAGTATAGGTTTTGTAGACTGTGGAAGAAATAAAGGGGGAAAGTGCAATGTTTACTAAGTATAAATTCAAGCTTTTGTTGAGAGAAGAGAGGGGAAGCTGAGTAGTAGAGAAGGAGGTGGCTGTTTAGTAGAAAAATAATCTGGTATAAGTAGAGAGAGGCAGTTGTTTAGCAGCAAAAGTGGAGTACACACACATTAAGAGAACAAACCACAATCATGGACAATATCAGACTAATATCACCAGTAATCCCATGCCTCTGACATATATGATGTAGAGTGATCAGAAATGATTCTGCACAAACACACTTGTACAATTATTACGATACATCCACACTCTATGAGGGTAGCATGCACACTGTCCTGCTACTGTCAAATTTTCTAGAGGTGCTAGGAGGGATACTGCTATACATGTGTACAACATTGTGATCAATACATTCTAGTTGACTGGTGTGCATGGCATATATATATGGCACAATCCACACTGTCATGAATGTTATCCATGCCATTAATGTTGTCAAACACCTATGTATGCACTGTGTGTGCATTACCAGAACAGGTTGCACACATGCATTTGATGTAACAACTTGATGGGGGTTCCGCGCCATCAGACAGTCATGTTTATGCCACAAAAGAATACCTATATGTGGCCAATAAGCTGTGTGAAAGCTTACTGTGACAAAGGTGGTACACGTAAGTTACACATCAGTGGAATCTGTGTATGGAGGTACATGAAGAAGGGTGTATTGTACTCGGTTATTGGTGTAATGAAGGCTGGGAACTATGGAGGTATTATGGCCTCTGATGTGGATGCCCTTCACATAGTCAGTACTTGTGTTACATACAAGAGAGTAGTCAGCACTATGACCACCTGCTGGTGGATGTTCCACTTACCATCTACCCCAGGACATAGGTCACATATCTATTGGTCTGATTATACGGTGCAATGTTCACATTATACTTGGGTTGTATGCTTGTTTTCATGATGTAACAAATCTCACCATGTTTTCTTGTCATTGCAGGTGTCAAGTCTGTGGCAGCAATCTTTGGTATGAGTTGATACTGTCTGTATTATACTAATATCACAGTTGGAGTCAATGATTGCCCACAATCTGTAGTCCTTTGGGCAGCTGTTTGGACACAGGATGTGCATGTCATCTGTAATGTCCATCACTTAAATAATGGAGAGGAAATGGCTTAGCAGACAGCCCTGATGTACGGACCTGATCACTGGACCTGAGATATAGGTCACTTCACACATTTCAACATAGTGAGATGCCACGTATGTGATACACTGGTCTACCCGCTTGGTGATATAACTGTTTATGGCCACATCTGACAGTGTTGATTGAATACTGTGAATTTCTGCCAAATTCTTTGGCCTGGTCAAGTTTCACAGGATGATAGTGTTGTCATCATGCATTCCCTTGATGACCTCTTTGAGAACATCTATCAGATGTAACAGACATGATGTAGCATTAACAACTCACACAGGTCTGTTACACACAGCCAGGATATTACTAGCATCCATTTAAAAAAGGCCCATGATGTGTTGATCTACCTCACAGTTAAGGAAAGTCAGGATGTGTCTACGGGTCTACTTCTAATGACCGAAACGCCGATTCGCCGACAGTGAAATCACCGACGCCAGAAAACCGACAACGCACAAACCCGACAACGCGAAACACCGAACACAATAACACCGACACACTACACGTAAACAACACAGTACACTACAACACATATCCACTAGCCCTAACCCAAACCCTAACCCTAAGGTCCGACACTACCGCACACTCTCCCTACCTGCACCCTAACCCTAACTCACTTACACACCCCGAACCCCAAGCTCCGACACTACCGCACACTCGCTACCTGCACCCTAACCCTAACTCACTTACACACCCCAACCCCAAGCTCCGACACTACCGCACTCTCCCTACCTGCACCCTAACCCTAACTCACTTACACACCCCGAACCCCAAGCTCCGACACTACCGCACACTCACCTATCACACACCCTAACCCTACATCCCTGAGTATTGCACACTTACCTGTCCGCTCCCTACTCCTAAATCCCTCACTATCGCATACTTACCAGGTCGCGCTTACACATTCCCCTTGTCGGTCTTCCGTCTGTCGGGATTCGAGCGTGTCGGTCAACTGCGTTGTCGGTCGTTTCGTGTCGGTTATTTCACTGTCGGCGAATCGGCGTTTCGGTCATTAGAAGGAGACCCGTGTCTACACATGCATGCATCATGTGCTGTCTCCCCCAACACAGATGGATGCATGTTTGATGCCCACCCTTCTATGGGAACATATCCCATGTGGGGGGGGGGTGTATTCAACCATATCAGGAAGGTGTATGTGCTGAGTCATGCCATAGGTGATCTGTGATGTTGTCACAGCCCATTGATTCTGCATGATAGGCCTAGATGAATATAAGACAGTGCATACTGCCTATATTGATCTGGCCTAGGGTTGTGACACAATCCCCCAGTCAGGTTTCATTAAAAAGCTGTCCCAGCTGGGGATTAACCCTTACATCACTAGATGAGTAACCAATTGTCTCACAGAACAGATACTATGAAAGTTGGTGAATCCCATGAATCTGTGCTTGGTCCTTTACCATTTGGAATCTATTTCACAACAGTTCAGGCTAAAGTATATGGCCTTTGGCT
Source organism: Protopterus annectens (assembly GCF_019279795.1). Classification (NCBI taxonomy): domain Eukaryota; kingdom Metazoa; phylum Chordata; order Ceratodontiformes; family Protopteridae; genus Protopterus; species Protopterus annectens. The sequence continues at coordinate 556,364,031 of NC_056751.1, read as the reverse complement.
TACCAAGTTTGCTGATTCTTGCATATTAGGCGCAATCATTGAGTCCACCAATGATGAAAACATACTACAGGATGAGCTAACACAGACAAATGATTTGTGGCAAAGCCACATGATCTACAAATAAATGCAGACATGTGTCTTTATTTTGTCCTTCTGAAAAATGGAATTCCATGCTAATTACAGCATTCACAACAGTCTCACTATGCTGAAACCCAGTGATGCAAGCAGTGGGAAAACATGTAGATAGTAATCTGAACAACCACCAAGTGTCCACACATATTGAAAACCTATGTTATGCACATCACAAGATACACCATCTTATTCAGATCCTAGGATTGTATGACAGCACTGTACCCGAATCTCATCAGAACACTAATAGAGTATAATGCTCTCTTTTGCATGTACCTCACCAGACACATGCAGCAGCTGGAGAGACCACAGGGGTTTCTCATCAAAAAACACACAGGGCCTACAAACCATGCCATGATGAATATGGCTAGACTGAAAGCCATATCACTGTAATATGTATTGTATAGGATGAGTTTACTTCTGCCTGGCATCCAGGCCAGTCTCAGACCCTGCCCTAGTAGGAATAGTGCATATCCACAAATTAGATATGGCTGATAACACCAGCAGTGTCTGTTGAGGATAATATGATAACTGTGTCCCTCATGCCAGTGTAAAAGGCTCTTTGCAACATACCTCACAACCTCTTAGCACAAGAAATCTGGATAAAGCCTGACCTAATGGGGGGACAAAGGTCCAAAAATAGGGACACATTTTAAATATTGCTCTTATAAACTTAGAAAGCAGTTAAAATTACATGATTTGTGTTGGCATGCACTTTCTGGAGGATATGAAGTCTAAAACTCAAGTACATGTAATTATTTAGTGACATTAATCCTTAGATCATCCTAGTGATGTGTCAAAAAACACAGTTTTATGAGGAACAGACTAAAAATATGAGGCAAAAATCTAGACAGTCTGTGAAAATCTGTACAGTTGAGAGCTATGCTTTGTAATGTCAAGCAAGAGCACAAGCACACACACCCAATTGGCTGCAGTGAAAATAGAACCCCTACCTATCTAAGCACACAGACTATAGCCCTCTCTATTTAATTCAACTGCCATAGTTCAAGTCTGACTTGGAGTGTCTCAGACAACAACTTAAGCTGATGATATCAGCAGTGTCTGTTGAGGAGAATATGGCAATAGCAGTGTCTCACATGCTGGTGAAAAAAGGCACAGACACAGACACATGCACACACGCACACACGCACACACACACACACACACACACACACACACACACACACACACACACACACATACACACACGCACACAGAAACACAAACACACACACACACACACACACACACACACACACACACACACACACACACACACACACTTGACTGCAGTGAGAACAGGAACCCTTCCTATCTAAATACACAGACTATAGAACTCAGTACTTTATGCAAGTGCCATGGCACAAGTCTGACTTTTGCAAGGCTGCAGGTCAACTTATAGTGGATGGCATCAGCAGGCTATGTTGGAGAGAAGACTTTGGGAGGCCTGCATGAAATGGATGTGTAGGCATGTGCAAGTATCAAAATACTGTCAATCCATAGCATTGGAGCAGTAACTGTAGGATACACACTCCTGTTCTTCTATCTAGACACACACGCAAACACCTGGTTGACTGCAGTGAGAACAGAACCCCTACCTAAGTACATAGACTACCAAACTCAGTACTTTATGCAATCACCATGGCACAAGTTTGACTTTTACGAGACTGCAGGTCAACATATAGTGGATGACATCAGCAGAGCATACTGGAGAAAACATTTTTGGAGGCCTACATAGATTCACAGCTTCATAGGTTTGCAGAAAGTTACTAGCCTCATGGCCCTAGGGTGTTTACAAGCCTAGATGTGTAAAAACACAAGTACCCTTATTGAGCATATTTAGATGGTTATTAGCACTGTGATTTTGTGATCAGACCAACTGGCCCAATTCATAAGGGACATAGGTGCCACTCCAGGGGTGAATTTATGATCAACCACCCAATTGTCAACCACCCTATGACCAAATAGGGTCATTCAGGAGCACTGCTTCACATGCAGTGGGAACCTATTACAGAGGACTGTCAATCGCTGTGAAATATATGTCTCTCCAGTATGTTCTGTTTATGTCACAGGCTAGGTTGAGATCCCTGGAGCAAGTTATTCTTGTCCCATTTGATTTGCAGATGTCCCGCATTTCCAGTAGAGCAGGGTCTGAGACTCCTCTGTAGGCCAAGCATAGGTCATCTCTCATCAGCTTGCATGATGCTCAGTACAGTGACAGGTCTTTCAGTCTTTCCATGGCTGTCATGTTTTGGTTGTCTTGGATTCTCTCAACCACAAACCTCTGTGATTTCTCCAGTTTCTGCACGTGTCTGGTGAGGTACAGAAGAGAGCATTCTATGCAATTAGTGGTCTAATAAGGGGAGTTATGGCCTCCCTCATCTTGGATGTGATGGCCTTATTTATGAGGTGTGTACTGGAGAATGTGTGTCTCACAACTATGGACAGAGTGATTGAAGTGTAGATTGCTATCAACATGTGTTCCCCAATCTCACAACACGTTGTTTGAGCTATGAGAGTGGCTATGTATATCATAATTAGCAGGGGAATTAATTGCCAAAGGAGACATTTTTTGCTTTAAAGTTCAGTCCATGAGTTTGGCACCAATCATTTGTCTGTGTCAGCTCCTTCTCTAATATGTTAACATTGTTGGGGGACTCTATATGACTGCATCTGGTTGACAGTCATCTGCAAACTTGGTAAACCACAGGCCATCTACCTTTGCCTGGTCTTCAGAGAAATAGTTTCCAAACAGTTGAGGGCCCAGCACAGATCCTTGTGGTATTCCACTAGTAAGTGGTCTAGTGGTGAAAGTGCAGCTCCAAACTTTGACAGTGTGTGTGTTCTGTCAATGAGCCAGTTGGATAGCCATCTAGTAATGTATGGGTTAATTCCCAGATAGGAGATTTTCTCTATGATGCCTGAGGGGGGGATAGTATCAAAGGCCTTCTGTAACTCATCATAGGCAGCATGTCCTGAAATCCCTCATCCAGGTCTTTGTGGTCAATATCAAAGAAATCCACTAGGTTTAATAAGTAAGATCTACCCTTGGCAAAACCAAAATGTGTCGGTTCAAGTGTGCTGAAAGTCACCTATGTCCCTGTGGATAAAGTCCATACTGATTCCTTTCCTAGCCTTGAAGATAAGGCTTTTCAGGCTTATGGGTCAATATTTCTAGTTTTACATTTTACCAGATTGATGTGCATTGCATATCACACAACATTTGATATTAATTTCTGTAGTGTTGGTGATATATGCTTGCTGAGACAACAGGGTTGCAGTGCTTGGGGGGAGGCAACACATGGCTGTATTGTAAATATGTGACATACTGTTAGTTAGGGCCTTCAGTTTGCTATGTTTCCACATGTAATTTCATGTCATAGATAGGAAAAGGACAGTAAACAGAAGTAATACATAATAATACTTTCTATTTCATAGTACGGCAAGCAGTTGATTTGAGCAATGATTGGCAAAATGTTCACCCATGGGAGATACACATTTCCAATACTATCCATGTTTGTGCATAGCTAAGCAGTACACAAATGCAAGCCACATTGTGAAAAGTCTTAGAGTTAGTTCTGAGCCTATGAAACACACCTGCTATGAAACTGACTCTGTGGCAGCATGTGTAACTGCATTGATACATTTCATTTTGAGCCCAGATGATACCAGGTGTATCTAATATTTTTAAATACTCTTAAATAAACAGTGATAATGTAATGACATGAATTATTTATAGTACATGTGTCGCTGTGTGTTGGCATAGCACAGCATGTTTAAGTGGCATTTGACAGAGGCAACTGCAGTGTTTTGCCTCCGCTCACCATCGCTGTGTATTAATGAGCGGTGCACAGCTCTGTACAAACTTAGAGTCCAAAAAGTGAAGGGATCCATTGCTTTTTATGCTACTTATGTGTGATCTGTGTGATTCTATTTTTACTAGATTAAAGGTGTTAAAATGGGGTAAATAGGAAAGTGATGAAATTAGGAGCAAGCAGGAGGAAGAACAAAGGGAAGGTGGTACAGGAGTGTGCAGGATGGAGGTAAGAAAGAATCATAACATAGCTATCCATTTCTTTAAGCAGTGTAAACTGAAAATATGTGCAGAATATTAACTGAATTTGGACTGTCACCTCCACAAAGAGGGGTGACACGAATGCAATCATGTTGTATAGACAATTGGACTGAATCAAGTGTGTCAAGAAGACTCATGAGTGAAATGGAGAGTTATGTATGGGACAATTTTCTTTTTGTGGGATAGGTGCCTTTTTTAATTTCAAAAAGAGAGGAATGTTGGGGAAGGGAAGTAGATATGTCTGAGTCAGGTAAACTGGGTCAGTGAGGAAGCAATTGCAAACATACAAGACGAACAAGACAAGGTTGGGGGACACCATGATTGAGGTGAGGGATGGGACAATGCAGACTCATGCTTGTCAAGCTTGGAGACATTGAGAATCAAGTACTCACCCACTGGACTATCATCACTGTGACCTTACTCCACTGGTGGCTGGAGTGCTTGATGTCTCCTTCCTCCTCCTACAGACCATGAGGGAGAACAGCTTCTCCATCTGGCATAGGCATACACCACCTCTGCCTCAGATCCCCAAGGGTACCACTGCATCAGCTTCTGGTGCAGCACTACCTAAGGATGTAGGCAGTGGAGGAGCAGCTGAGGCAGTGCTACCAGGTTGGCTTCCAGACGTGCTGGGCATCAGTACTGGAGCTGGTGGAGCAGGGACAGGCTGATTCAATGGGGCTGGCCTACCTAGCTGTGCTGTGGAGTATTTAGTAATTTGATAGACATGGATGACTCATAATAGAAAATAAAAAAGAGAGGTAAGGATTGGAGTGAGAGAAAAAAGAGAACAAATTAGTACTGTCATATGTGACATACAATGCATTAATACAATTATACAACTATTTTAACTGAAGTATTACATTTAAGTATATGTCCCAACAGATATACTACAGATTGTTGAAAGTAATCCTTGAAATGTGCATATATTGCACATATGCATGTTCCAATTTATACAGATTACACTTTACAGCAAGGCATGTGTGTCACTGGTATAGAGTTTTTAATTTAATGTAAATATTATTCAAGAAATAACAGTATTGTATACTTGTGAATTATGGTATTTGAACCCACACCTCTGATTACAGTCAAATATTGGACTCTTACAAATGATTTGTGCTACAGAATAATGCATGTATACTTGCTTTTACAGTTGGGATATGCATGCTCAATTTGATACAACTCCATAAAATACCAAAAAAGCTATCTTTAAGTTTTAATGGTACAACAACACTCCTCTTCTGCTGCATACATATCACTTGCTTCCATTAGTCTCTCCATTCAAGCAGCATAAGCTAGCCAATTGAACTCACATTCCCCGGCAGCTGGAGAAAGAACAGAAAAGAACAGAAGAGCATTATGCAACCAGTCTTGCCTATATTAAGCTTTCTAAATGTTATAAGTACTCTCTTAATTTAAAACTAACACAGCTGTGGGATGTCCGCAGTCTCAAATTCCTCCAACCAACAGTTGAGAGTATCTCTTTTCTCCTTTGTAGGTTGTTGAAATGATGTCTACAGTGCTGTCAAGTGTGTGGGATACCAGTGGCTCTGGATACAGCCTGGGCCAAATTATTCCATGCCTCAGACTTCTACTGGGAGCCAGAATAGTCTCCCTGCAGAAGCCTTTGGCTGTGGTGCTTTACTAGGAGTCCAATAAATATCCTGGACTCATGGACACCCCACCTCTGTGCCCTAAACATAGCCCCTTCCCCTGTAATGCCAGCCATGTCTACCAGCACAACTAGAGTAATGAAGACTGATGCTTTCCTGCCAATTCCAATTATCGCATTTACTGGTAGTGGGCAAACCCGAGCAACTCATTTGTTTGATGTTAAGCAGAGAGCAGCAGTGCCAAATAGGGAGGAATTAATTGCAATTGAAAGGTTAATCTGACACTTGGCCATAGTCTGAGGGGTGTCTACTGATGTAGCCTAGAAATATATATTGGAAATTGGAAGGTAATAGTTAGGTGAGTTAGGTTTGCAGATATACACTGGGGACATAAATGTAATGAGCTAATACATTTGTTTTATCTCTATACATGGAGAAAATTGATTTTTACACTGTGGGAGTCAAACCTAGGCATAAGGGAAAAAACATCTTTGCCACAGAAGAAGTGCTGCTCAGACATAGTAACAGGTGACAGTATGAACTGTTACATATGTATGTGTGTGACCCGACAAAGTTATTTGATATAGATCCAGTTGAGTATGTGTCTTAGGTAAATGTAAAGGCCATGCAAGTCCAGACAGCAAAATTATACTTACAGAAGTATACTACACAGTATACCATCAGTCATTCATCTGAAAACACAGTAATGATGTCTTAACCCTCATATATACAATTCATATCAGCTTCACTTGTTAGAGTGTGCTAAACAGTGAGTAAACGTTAAAATAAATTCTGCTGTAAATAAGCTGCATAAAGTAGTGCTAGACAATTCCATCATCCATACTGTGTAGCAAGGATAAGTATGTACACATGTGAGTCAATAAGAAGTTTGTAGTTAAAGCCCAACCTGAAAAAATAGGAACTTGACCAAAAAGAAGAACTGTGTGGTGAGGATAAGCCATAAACAGCTCTTGGGGGCAAAGGAAACATCTGTTTGGTGGGCCTCAAAAAAAAAAAAAAAAAAAAAAAAAAAAAAAAAAAAAAACACAGTGTACCTGACAAAAACTGTATAAAAAGACTGTAAAAAATAAGCTATGTTAAGGTATGTAGGAACTCAGGTTCTGAGGTAAATGGCGAATGAAAGGTTGCCATCTATATCTGCACTGAGAAGCAAATCTTGTACATTAAAGCTGTAGTTGTAGCAGTATAGTACGTCTGTCATAAAAATTAGTTGTTTATTAGTAACTGCATTTAAGTTAATGTAGTACAGTGCTGCAAAGTATATTTTTCTATTAGTGTGCAACCTGCAGGACTCTGTGTCATAATCAGACTTTGGTTCCAGCATCATAAAATTTATCAATGGTGAGCCTAGCCTGTATCCAAGCACAGGGGGAGTGGTGCCTTATATAGGGTCACTCCAGTAAATGCGCAGTAACTAAAATTTATGAGTGAATCCTAAACAGGAACACTACAGTTTTATACAGCTTGCAGCAGTACAGTTTTCAGATGTCTGAATCTGGATGGAAGTGCCATGCAGGAAGGCTGCAGTGCAATAAATTCTCCAAATCGGTGAATTCCAAGGTTTCAAACTGCAAATGCCAGTTTTGTTTCACCAACTTTTTGCAAGTGACTACACAGACTTTTCAACCATCTACAGTAAGCAGCCTGGCCACCTGCCTCTCTGTCAACCGGTAAAAAATTTTTATGTGTTACATACAGTATGAATGCCATTAAGGGTCATACTAGAAAATGTAAACAGAGTTTTACTTTTAATGTATCAGAACAACTAGATAAAATATGGGGCAGAATGCAATGTTGGTATACACAGCATATTAGCAAATGCTGATAGTACGGCATTATGCAAATGGATTACAACACTTGACTGGTATCTCAAACAAAAAATGTGTGGCATGACAGTAAATAATCATTGTCTGAACCATAGGAAACTGCTTTCTGTGTACAATGCCATACAAATATAGCACAGAACACTGTTAAAAATTAAACTGTAAAGAAAAATCTTCTGATGGTAAAGAACCAGTTAAGGGTGATACACTTACATTATATCCAGATGCTAAACAGTTATGCCCTGTCACCACATGGAAACACTAATATCAGAGTTAAAACAGCAGTCAGATCAGTTATTAACAGAATTTCCTGTAGATCTTGTCACACCCTTTAAAGAATATGTACAAAAGTGGAATAAAGCCACTGCACAGTACAAAACACATAAGGACAGGGACGATATTCATGGTGAGCTGACAGAAGAATTGAATAAACTTCTAAAAGACTGACAAAATGAGTTCAAAAAGTTTAGACAAGATATACAAACACATTTTCAGAAGTGCATAGGAGATTTAGAGCCAGCAACACAGGTTACTGAGAAATATCAGTCAGCCCATGCTGAATTACAGGAAAAAAATAAAACTCTTTAGTAGCAGTCACAAGACAACTAATATTGGGTTATTAAAGAGTTATAAAAACAGCAGTTACAGAATAAAGAAAATAAATTAGATGAGCTGACAGAGTAATTTGCAGCACCCAACTTTAATAGCCGAGCTTAAGAAAGAATTGCAAAAGAGTAGGGAACTACAGCTGATCTGTACAAAAATGACATATTTTACATGTTTGCATTTAAAAAATGGATAGCATACACAGCAAGATCTGATGTATAAACAGATGCCTTACTTAAATGTTTTTAAATTTTTATTCCCAAATGTTTTAAAACTTTCATCCAGTTAGATCAAAATGCTCATAAATTAGACAGCAAAGTAGGGTGTATGACCGCCAGTCTCATGGTGTACACACAGAGAAAGGTTCTCACAGCTAAGCTGTTAGATAATTTCAAAATCACCATCTCAGATAAATTAATGGAACAGGCTGACCATTTTAAACTAACATTCCAAAAAATCTATAAAAAGGTAAAAAAAGAAAAACAGAACAGTTCTTGTGCATAGAAACCAAATGAGAGTAGTTAAAATCAGTGAAAACATAAAGTCACGAGTGACATGCATATATTTTCCTTTCAAAAAATAAAAATGAAACTGCCTAAAGTGCACCTGTTTAGAATACACAAAAGTAAAAAGCAGATAACAACAAATGTAAATATATATGTTTGAAGTGTATGCTAGCTAGACCAATATGTTTTGTTTTTTACAAGTTTTTGTAATTGTGTAATAGCACCAGAGATAGCAGAGACCCTGGCAAAAACGGTATACAGAAGTAATATTACTAATATAAAGACGTACTAGGTAAATAATTCTACAAATAAAAATCAAGGTAATTTTTATTGTCCAGGAGGATAAAAATGTCACATTGGAAATCTTTCCCTAAACCAGAGTGTTATAATCTAAAGGACAGCTAGAGGACAGTTATATGTTCAACTCTCACAACATAAAGCAAATACATCTTTAAAAAACAATACTGGTATAAAATACTGCATACTGCAAGAAAAAAGGGCACTCTCAGTTTTACACTGATTGTGTAAACAGTACTGCAGAAGGATTTAAAATATAGCTAAAATAATACCTCATTCCCTCCTGACAGTAATGACTGTAGAAAACAAAAAGCATGGTGTAATACTCTTTTTGGGAGGGGTGAAAACAGGCTTAAGTGCATTAGAAATATTGGCAAACAGATTAAAGCTGACAGGCCAAGATATTTTACAAATTGTACATTTACAGACACAATGGTTACCTACTATATGGACATCACAGAAGAGACATACCAACTGGATTGAAATGCATAGGCAGCAAACAGTCTGCATAGGTGCATACAGTACCGGAAAAATTACACATTATAATATAAGAAGTTCAAACATACTGTGTCAAGTTATAGTTTTATCACTGTTTTTGGATGACCATTTTATCCGTACCAGTATTGGTTACCCCAGTTGGAGAAAATATTATATTGATTTACAAAATATAACCTCAGAAAATTAAACATTGTTCTCATACAGCTAATGGAATGATATGTAACAGCATTATCTAGTGTATAAACCATATTTGTAAATGTCTGTGTCTTTTAAATGAAATCCTCAGGTATTGCCTCTTGTAAATATTAGTCTATCTCTAAACTCTTTTTATGAGGTGATTAACAAAAGCAAACAGTTAATTCAACAGTTGCAAACAGTTAATAAAACAATTCTAAGTCATGAATTAAGTTCTGTGATGAAAAGACAAAGTAATCAAGTTAGCAGAGAAAACTAAAGCAGACATAGCCCATAATTGGAAAATAATTTCACAGGATGGTCTGAAAAGAAAAAAAAATGTTAGACTGGGTTATACACCTAATTCTGGTAGTAATGTTTGTTATCATTGTACTAACTGTGTGAAATTGCATTTTGACTTGTATGAAAAGAAAGCTAAAGGGTTTGTTTCCTAATGTGTTTTCTGTAAATCATGATAAGAATTATGATCTAACCAAAAATACATATCAATGTAAACTGTTTTGTGTTTTTAAAATAAAAAAGGGGGAACTGTTAGAGTGTGCTAAACAGTGAGTAAAAGTTAAAATAAATTCTGCTGTAAATAAACCTAACAAAATAGTGCTAGACAATTCCAGCATCCATACTGTAGCAAGGACAAGTATGTACCCATGTAAGTCAATAACAAGTTTGTGGTTAAAGCCTAACCTGCAAAAATAGGAACTTGACCAAAAGAAAGAACTATGTGGTGAGGATAAACCATAAGCAGCTCTTGGGGCAAAGGAAACATCTGCTTGGTGGGCCTCAAGCAAGTCACAGTGTACCTGATAAAAACTGTATAAAAAGACTGTAAAAACAAGCTGTGTTAGGGTATGTAGGTACTCAGGTTTCGAGGTAAATGGAGAATGAAAGGTTATCATCTATATCTGTATTGAGAAGCAAACCTTGCACATTAAAGCTGTAGCTGTAACAGTATAGTACATGTCTGTTATAAAATTAAGTTGTTTATTAGTAACTGCACTTAAGTTAATGAAGTACAGTACTGTAAAGCAGAGCCGCCTGCAAGATTCTGTGCCATAATCAGACTTTGGTTCTAGCATCATAAAAATTATCACCACTATCTAAAGTGTTATAAGTGAGAGTGAATTTAATAGGAAGTGGAACAGCAATAAAAGTGTATGGAATATCCTGTATTAGAACCCTGGACCATGTTATATGGCAGTCCTTCACTTACCACCTGTTGCCACAAGAATGCCGAAATAACACTTGTCTATTTTCAGTTCATTGCTATAAACTGCATTGTCACAACAATAACAAAAAAGGTTGCACACCCTGTACTAGAACCCAGGCCATCTATACTCCAGCCCTACACTCACACCTGCTGCCACAGGACTATGTACATGATATCCTTTAATTTACTAATTATTCTTAAGGTCTCTGTGTTAAACACAGCACAATGCCACTTAGCGGGCTTGCACTGTACCCAAATGAATTAATTGAATGTATCTGGTTTCTATTACTGGCTGTCGGGGTCCTATCTGCAAGTGTTCTGTCTGCTTTCTTGGTCGTCCAGTTGTCCAGTTTGTGCACTGGCATGCTTTGTGCAAACAAAATAAGCGCAACCAAACCAGACATTCCTTTTCCTCCATTTCCCATGAGAAAGGACAAGTAGGAAACATAATCTATGACATGCACACTAGAAAATATTGGTTCACATGAAATATTTCTACATAGATCTGGATTTGAAGTTTCATGCCAATGAACTTTCAGAACACAAGAAGGGTGCCTTATCCCTCTTTGCCACATGACCAGCTTTACAGCAAGGAACTGAAATCATTCTGCATACAGCCAACTGCAACATCATCTACAGTAATATGAAACTATGCAACTGTTATTTGTCCATTTCATATTTTTGGATGTAGTGTACTAAGTGATCACACAACCAGTTATGAGTATTTCATGCAAATGTACAGCTCTGGCTTACCTCTCTGTATTTGCTGGTCATTGTTCTCTTATCTGACCAGTAATCTGAGACATGCAGTCTGTAAGTCATTCTATATCATTGGCCTTAAAATGTGTGAGGATATTAAATGGAAATAGTATCATATGCAGTTGCCAACAAACAAAGGGGAGGTTGGATGCTAATGAACAGAAGCTATGAATTGTTTGCTGCTTAGTTACATTTCCAACCTTACATCTAACACTTTATAAATCTAACTTGAGACACCAACTAGAAGTAGGGCACTCTGCAGTGCTGCTGTGTTTTCCATTTCCCAACCAGTAATCATTCACAGTTGCAATCTGTTAAAAATAAACACTGAGGGAGTGCCTGCACTATGTTTACATCTGATACATGAAGCCAAATATTTGGGATTCAGCAATTCCAATCAGGTTACACCTGATTTTCATCTTCACCATGATAACATCCCTGAATCTACACTATATAAAAAGGCAACCATGTAGCTAGGAAAAGTGAAGGTGAGGAGACTTGTTTATGTGGAGAATACAGAACAGAGGCTTCTACTTAGGGATATATCATCACAGAGGATTACTGAACTTAAAAAAGTATGCTTGCAATTTGTCAACTACATACTGCATATGCTGGAATGTAATTAAGAAAAATCTGAAGCAAAGGCTTTTACACTTTGATCTGTTTGCATTAGTTAGAAGTGTACTGATGCCATGGGCTTGTCTGTCAAGACATTTCACAGGTATACATGATTGGCATTACCTTAAAATGGAATGTACTGTGATAAATCTGTAGACACATTTCAGAGACAATTCATTCGATAGCACTTTTAGCATTTTAAAGATGGTTTGTTAGCAAAATGTGTCATTTGCCTGTTGTTAGGGAGGGGGAGCAAAGCTGCATTTCTCTTATAGCACAAACAAGGATAATGTTGCTGTTGCTATTCTCCTTTTTTGCATCCAGCCTGTTGTTTGTATTTCAGATCTGTAGACTGTTTTGTTTCCCCAGTGGGTAATACTGAAATGCCAGCTTTTCTGTTTTATCTGGGAACAGTTATTTTGTAGTTATGTGATACTTATGTATACTATCCTTCTGTTGTCTTTTAGGACACATAGGACTATGCCACCCAGGCATCTCAATCCTCGAAGACCACCCTTCACTGATGCTGAAAACCAGGTTATTTTCGATGCTTTTAGATAACATGGTGCCTTTGTGCTTGAAAGGGGGTAGGGAGAGATGTCACGCATAATGCAAATTTGAGGGCAGAATGTTGACGATGTTAATGCCATAGGTGGCTATGGCAGGACATGCCTGCAGGTGCACCATAGGGCCACTGACATGATCACATCTGCACAGAGGAGAGCAGCTGCAGTGGGCCATAATCAGATGAGTGTCGAGGGGCCTGCTACAAAGCCACCACTAACACTAAATAAAGAGTTCCTGTCCACTGTCAAGGATCCAGACAGCTCCCAGGAAAGTGCAGAACAGCATGTCCTCGACATTCATGTGACTGTTTCAGTGACAGCAAGCATGTCCCAGGAAGAGCTTCCAGGTAGGCTTTTGTATCTCAGTTGCTGAATAATCTATATAGTAGTAAAACAATTTAAATTAATACGTTACCTCTGTTTCACAAGAATTTTTTTTTTTTGGGAAGGGGTTGAAGATTGCTACAGTTAACAACACATTCTGATTGATTAGCTTAGGTTGTAGCTGTCATCCAAGTTCTTGTTGAAAGTACAGTCAATGGACATATAAAGGGGCAAAGGTATTACCCCCTGTATTACTGTTAATTGTGATGATGTTTTTCTTCACTTTTGCTTAACTTCTTCCAGGACCATCTGGCTTGTAGAGGATACCCTCATCTGTAGATAGTAAACCAAACATTTTTATGTCAGTATTGATAAGCAATTCAAAGAAATATTTTAGTGTGTGATGTTGATGTCAGGGCTGTTGTGTGTATTGCTGTACTGTCTAATAGTGGCAGCACTGTTGTTTTTGTTAGCATATATTGGACTATAATATTTAGGTATTAATTGTTCCTGTGTTTGTTGCTTATTATCCCAGAATGATCCTGACAGTGGAAGTGTGGGACTTGTACCACCTGATATCAGTGTATCAGCAGATTTTGATAATGATGGTGGCCAAACAGAGACATGGCCGGGGGGGGGGGGATGCAGAGGTTGAATCTGACACTGAGGTTAACAGACAGCCATCCTACCCATTCCAGGGAGCCCTCAGATACTGGACAGGTGGAGGGCTAGGCAATTGATCAGGGAAGTATAGTTACTGAGGCTTTAGTGCCTGTTGAGTCTGGCCGTAGCCAAAGTGTAGGTAAGGTGCCATGCAGAAGAGTTGTCAGCAGTGCTCATATAAGGCCTGCTGCCCATCCTCCACCTGATCCAGGTGTCTCTTCTCATGCCACTCAACATACTTTTAGGGCCATCATGGAGGCACAGGCATGTTTTCATAGGTGCACCAGAAAAATGCTAAGGGTTGTAGATGTGGTACTGGCTGACATGCATGACTGCCTTCACTGTGTTGCCAATTTAATGCACTGGATGAATGACATGTTGGAATGAGGGGTGTCTCTAATGGAATGCACAGTGTCTGTGATGGAACATCTGCTGGGAGGAGAGTGGCATCCTCATGGGTGTAGGTCAGCCGCATCATCTGCTGTTAGCCAATGTGGCCATGCCCGATCACACTCCCATAGTGTCAGTACTTCCACTGCTCCATCAGTGAGTGAGCAGTCCACATCCAGATGTGGCAGGCCATGGGGTCATGGTCCAGGGCATCCTCATGAAGGGAGCTTGTTCAACAGACATCAGTCATGTTCATGTAGCAGCAGTGCATTTGACTGTGGGCATGGATGTGCTAGTGCAACTCCTAGCTGAGCCAGTTCTCATGGCTGGGAATGACAACAATGAACTGCCACCTCTACCATGCATGGATCACACCTGTCTGATGTACCAAGATGTAGACCTAGTCAGAGCTTGGCTGTGTTCATGCAGACACTCACACACCAATTTCACCTGGAGGACCCCTACAGACACACACACAACAATTACATGGTTCAGCAGTGCAGCTTAAAACTCATTTTGTTTCACTGGCCATTGGTTCATTTATCCAAATGTCTACTTGCTTCTCTTTCTTACTCACACACACTCACTGACCTTTTGTGTCAGCTTAGGCTTCTTGCCTAAAGTGACATCCACAACACACAACATCCTGTGCAAGGGATGATAACTGTGTCATATTCCTGTTTTGTATCTTTTGGGTGCATAGCTAACTTAGTGCTTAGTATATCTGCATTTGTGATGTTGAACTGGAAAGTTAGACAGTTGATAGTATCAAAATTTCCCAACTGTATTGTGAATGATCTTGTGAGGACTATGAAGTCTGAAACTACAATGTGTATAATTACTTTCTAACTTCTCTGTTTAATTATCTTCCAGTACAAAGGTATGGTGCTAAACTGAAGGCATGCAGTGACCATCACTACTTTGAAAGGTATGACTGTGTGCATTTTTGATGCCTGAGGCCTGCTGCTTAAGAATGGCCACATATAGGTTCATAGGTAGGTACTAGGCTGTTAGCCCTAGGGCCTATATAAGCCTAGCCAAAAAGGTACCCTGGCTTTCGCCACCCAAGAAAATTATTTTCCTGTGCCCCTGTCGAGCAGAGCCACAGAAGTGATCCCTGGGGTGAATTTCCTATTTCCTATCCAACCTTCAAGATTTTTCTTGAAGAGTGCTAATGAGGAGCTCTGTAAGTATGGGAAGTCTCTGGGACAGGAATCTATTCCTCCAGCATGTTCTGTTTATTGTGGTGACAACGTTTAGGTCCCTAGAGTGTGTAGCTCGGTGGGATTGGGATTTCTTTAAGTGGAGCATGTCCAACAGCTCTGGGTTTGACATAGCTTTGTATGTTAGGCAGAGATCACCTCTGAGTAGGCGATATGCGATGGAGTAAAGCTGGAGTTTTTTGAGATGGTCTGCATAGGGCATCTGTTTGAGGCTAGTAACCCTCTTTGTGAGGTATTTCTGTGGCCTTTCCAGTTGTTGTAGCTGTCTTGTGAGGTACATACCAAAAGGGGTGTTGTACTCTATAATTGGTCTAATGAGTGATGAGTAGAGGGGAACAATGACCTCTTTTTTTCTGGATGAGAAACCTTTTGTGCTGAGGTGAGCCATGTAGAAGGATTTCCTGACCACTGTGGCGATATGATTATCAAAGGAGAGACTACTGTCCACCTGTGTCCCAAGGTCTCTTATCACACTTTTGGCGTTATGTAGATTACCACTTATGTTTTTACCAAAGGGGATGACAGTACACTTTTTGGCATTGAGCTTCAGGCCATGGCTTTGACACCAGGCATCTGTTTCAGTGAGGCCCTTTTGTAGTATGTCCACATCGTTAGGAGTTTCAATTATGGCTCCTAGTCTTCTGTCATCTGCAAACTTTGTTAGCCAAAGACCTTCTGTGTTAGCCTGTACTTCAGAGAAGTAGATACCAGCAGGAGAGGACCCAGGACTGAACCCTGTGGTACTCCACTTGTCACTGGTCTGAAGTCGGATTTGGAGTCTGCTACTTTCACAGTGTGGGTTCTGTCCATGAGCCAGTTGGCAACCCATCTTGTGACATAGGGATTTATACCTAGTTTAGTGAACTTATCTATAATTCCAGAGTGGGGGATGGTGTTGAAAGCCTTGGCGAGATCTAGATAAGCTGTGTGAACCACCTTACCCTCATCTATGGCTTTGGTGACTGCTTCAAAGAAGTCCATCAGGTTTAGGAGACATGTTCTGCCTTTTACAAACCCGAACTGGGTGGGGTCCAGAGTTTAGAGATTACCAATGTCTTTGTTTATGAGTTGCATGATGATACATTCCATAGCCTTGCAGACCAGGCTCATCAAGCTAATGAGGCAGTAGCTCCCGGGGTCCATCGTGGCTCCTCCTTTGTGGAGTGGGATAACTGTCGTGGTGCCCCATTCAGTGGGCACAAAGCCTGAGGTGAGGCTATGATTGAACATGGTACTAAGGTAGGGTGCCAGTTCATTCTGTAGTTCATGTGGAACGCAGCCTGGGATATTGTCAGGTCCCATGGATGCTGTGTTCTTGGCTTTGGAGAGTCTGTTTTTTACCTGTACAGCCATGATTACAGGAACTTTGCATTCTTCTAGTATAGAGATGGGCCCTCTAGGAGGTGGGGGGGGGGGGTAAAGTTAGCACTGAACCTATCTCCCAGGATGTTGGCAATATCAGTTGGTTCTGTATATTTAGTGCCATTGTGCTGTAACTCAGAGCAGATCTGAGTGTTGCCATTGAGATTCTTGACATAGCTATAGAATGCTTTATGGTTGTCTTTAGAGTCGGTGGCAATTTTTGTTTTTATAACTAGCTTTGGAGGATTTTATGAGGGATCTCAGCTTCTTGCTGAGGTTGACCAGGGAGTTCCTCCAGTCATGGGATTTTACTCTTTTTTGCAACAGCTTCTTTCTTCTGCTGTAGAGTTTGTTTATGGCAGAGGACCACCAGATTGGCTTCCTTTTTTTGGAGGATAGCACCTTGGTTCTATTAGGGATAGCACGATCCATGCACTTGTGTAAGTGCTTATAAAGTGCATTTGTGTAGGATTCAGCAGTTGTACCTCTATTGTCCATCTGCATGGGTGTCATGAAGTTTGCCACTTCTGTCTTAAGAAGTGTGAAGTTGACTTTGGAGAAATTTTTTATGGTGGTTTCCCTAATTGGGGGTGGGGGCGGGATGTGGATGTCAGGTGATTAGCTTGTGGTCAGATCTGACCAACGAGGAATTGCCTCTGATGTGGAACACTGGTTGCCCATGCTGGTAATAACCAGGTCTAGGATATTGCTGCCCCTGGTGGGGGTGTGAATAAGTTGATCCAAGGCATTGGAATTTATGAATTCCAGAAAATGTTGAACAAAAGAGTTGGTACATGAGTAGTTTTCCCAGTTAATGGTGGGGTAGTTGAAATTGCCCATTATTAGAGTGTTGGGTTGTACCCTAATACTTTCCAGTGTATCAAGAAATGAGGAGTGGGAATCCTGGGGCATGGTGGGGGGTCTGTAGCAAGCTACAATTTGGATTGCTGTCTTGCCCAGAGTTAGTTGCACTTGGAGAATCTCGGATGCATTATGCTGTGCAACTAGCCTGGAGGTGTGGATATCCTTAATGAATATGGACACGCCTCCACTTTTAGTGCTTCGTCACGGGTTAGGTGGCCAAAAGATGTGGTATGAATTATAGCCTGGTAATGCAGGGGTGCTCTCTGGAGCTTTGAACCAGGTCTCTGTCACTGCACAGATGTCGATGTTCTCCATTTTAAGGAGTGCCTCGTGTGAGTGCATTTTGAGGTTTAGACTTCTAGCATTGAGTAGCATTACTCTCAGATTTTGCTTGCTTGTACCTGTTACGGTGTTGAATTTGTCATTTGAACCTTGCCTAAAAAAGGCACTATAGGGCTGGCAAGAGCCTTAGGCAGTATCCAGAATCCGACAAACTCGTAAATACAACAAGCCGGCCAAGCCACAAACACACAGGTACAAACTCAGTTAGTTCAGTAAAAGTCAAACTCGGTTTATTCAATAAAAGTTAAGTGCTTTTCATTGCCGCTATTACGGCAACTTCTTCAGACAATGAACACCAAATACAAATGGGTTAAATAATGTTAAAATCATGTGATCGGCAGAGAACTATCAGCTGAGCTATACGTAAAGCTCATAAATATTGAAACTTCAACTGCCTTATAAAATCAGCTGTGTTAAAAAATCCACAGTATTAAAACAAAATCTCATAAAAAATTACCAACGATCTAACTACACATAAATACTTGTCTCGTAAAAATATGCTAAACAATTCTTGTTACTTTACTAATACCCTAAACCAAATAAACTATGTGACAAGATTTAGTTTGCTGAACAACAATTAATTTTGTAGATGTTCAAACATATTTAAATGCACTTCTACATGCACATAGTAAAAGTTACTAATCACTCCCTGCCCTTAAATATCCAGAATCCGAAGGGTGACAGGTGCAGGCCATTTCTGGCAAAGCATCGTGGTCTGTCGATCATGTCGTCCCAGGCAGACAAATACTGGATCCCCTTAGAATGACACCAGAAGCTTAGCCAATTGTTGAAGTCAAATAAGTCTCTGCTGTCACATGTTAAGGTAATTTCTATACAAATCTCCCACCTTTTACTTGCTTACACTACCAAGTAAACAAATGCAAGGATATGCCACTCATTCATATTATTACACAATACACTCCAGGTTCAATGCTTACCTTGTAAATGCAGCAGTTGCAGAAGTTTTAGTTCAGGGCTGACTCTCTCTGATGCAAGCAGTACACAGCCAATACATGGGGAGGTAAAGGTTGGGAGACTTGCCTGGCATCAATGTTAGTATATGTATGTGCATAGGAGGAAGGTTTTAGGCCCTTAAGTGGTGGACGAGTTTACTATGCATTGTCTCTTAGCCAATGCAAAGTCATATTGAGCTCACCTACATTTGCCTACACTACAGCAGCTGCTGGTTCCCCTCTGACACCTGATCTGTGCATGGCTGTGATGGCCGTGGCATTGGTGGTGGGATGTGTGCTCCTTTCCTTGGTTGATCCTGCTGAAGCTGATTTCTCAGTATGATGTTGTGTAGCATGGCACATACTGTGAATATTTCAGTACATGTCCATGGATTATACTGCAGAGGTCTCCCAGACATATCTAGGCACCAGAACTGTGACTTCAGCAACCCAAACACATGCTCTATGATATATATGGTTTGAAAGTGTGCCTCATTATGGCAATCCTCAGTGGACGTGTGTGCATTTCTGATGAGTGTCATCAGCTACAGTTTCAGTGCATAACCTGCATCCCCCAGTAAATGACCCTGTGGGATATCCCCCCTAGTGAACATCTGATACCATTGGGAGGTGTGCCAGATATGTGAGTCATGGTAACTGCCAGGGTTGCTAGCACACACGTTCAAAATGATTCCCTTAGCATTACACATGACTTGGCAGTTAATAGAGCGGAAGTCCTTTCTGTTTATGTAGAGCCTTCCTTGTTCCCCTGGTGGTGTCTTAATTTCTATATGTGTACAATCTATGGAACCCAGTACTTCAGGGTAGTGTGCTACAGGGTAGAAGTCCTGCATATTTCTAGCCCTGTCCTCAGGAGTACAGAGAACTATGTGTGTTCACTGCCATGTTGCAGCATAGCATTCAGATATTAGTAGAGGATCCTGGAATCTGATGCCTGTGACACCCCCAGCATGTCCTCTGTTGGTGTCTGAATGGTACCTGTCTAAGATTCTAAGTGGTATACATACCTTTGTCTCCCTTGGGATGGGCTCCCCTCAGTTTTCCCTGACTCTGAGTTGAGGATAACAGAGGTTGCAAAGTTCCTGTAGTGTGCCTCTATCCACGTTGTAGCCTTCTACATTTTCCTTGTCATGTATGTTGTTATAAGTTACCCGGGGTCTGAAAACTCTTTTCCTTCTTGGCCTTGGTCTATTACCAGCAACAAAAAACAACCAAGTAGACCAGCAAGAGCAGACGTGGAAGTAAATAATAGTCCTTGTTTAGTACAAATGGTAATCCTTTATTGGATACATGTATCCAATAAAGGATTACCATTTGTACTAAACAAGGACTATTATTTACTTCCACGTCTGCTCTTGCTGGTCTACTTGGTTGTTTTATGGCATTGGTCTGGACCGTGCATTTCCCCCGTGCATAGAACTTGGTTGGTTTGGTCCTATTACCAGCAACCACAGCATAGACTTCAGCCCATTGCACATACACATGAATTAAAGCAACAGCGGTCCCTAGCATTGTTTCTGTGTAGACTCCTTTCTATAACTGTTTTCCATTTGGGTTGGAATTCACAGGAAAAAACAGCACTGTGTCTACACTGTTGCTTTATTGCTCGCTGAATAGCTCCTCCATCTTGGATTGGTTGATTAGCATACACTTCAGCTGCTTATGCTGTCATTAGCATGCCATGGTGTTTACCTTGTTTGCACGGCTTCACACATGGTGTAGAGCCGCTTACTGAATCTAAAACAGTGTGCTACTGTGTGCAAAATGGACTATGCAGACTTTATTGAATCTGGCTGACAAACTAAGTGTAGAAAGATTGTATATTTAGCTATTGTCTATATGTTGGCAGTAATCTATGAAAAAGAAACACTACAATTAATTTTGTCTTTTACATGCAGTTCAAAATTGAATCCAGCGAAGAGAGGAGTCTTATACATGTACAAGGAAGATGGAGATTTAGGATTAATAAACCCACTTGTTTATGCTGCCTCTTTGAATTTGTATAAAGTTTTGTTTTGGATAAATGATAAAAAGTACAAATATAAGTGTCATTGGGATATGCTAAAACAATTCAAAAGATGAAAAGTATGCTTAAATGAAGTAACTGGATTTATCAAGAAAAAATTATTTTATGGAAAATAAAAACTGACAAAATAGAAAATGAGAGGAAAGTGTGGTATAAAAGTATTATGATGTAATACTATTATGTTAATCATTGGCCTGAGGTAGCAAGCTAAAAAGTTAAAGCTATAAAAGTATGAGGAGCATTGTGTAATAAGCAAGTAGAATGTCAAGACTTTTTATGGAGATTAGTGATTAATAAATTACAAGTAAAGGGAAATATGTAATGTAAAAATATCCATGAAAGATTATGTGTTTACTGTTGTAAAGAAGAAACTATAGAACATGTTTCTTACAATGTATAAGGGTTGCAAAATTGTGGGAACATTTGTGTAAAAAAATATTTGAAAATATAAAAGAGGTAAATTAAATAATTATGAATGTAGGTTCACAGGTCCATAGGTTCATACTAGGCTAACAACCACCAGGGTCTTTGCAAGCTTAGTATGGATATAATAGCTATACAAATAAGGAATATGTTAGTAAAATAGGTAAAATATTATTTTATGCTGTGTGGCCTATTTGGAATGAAAGGCTAAATGAAATCATGTTTAATAGTAAATGGAAACTAGCAGTAATTTTAAGAAAAATTAGATGGTGGTTGTAAACTAAAGAGTGGGGGGGGGTCAAATAAAATAATGAAGATTGAAACTTAACATAATAATGAAAAAAAAGATATATATGACTGCATGGCAATAATGGAAATAATGGAATTTTTTACATTGAATACATTTGTAAATATGTAAAAAGTTTAATAGTATTGTACATAATGTTTTTAAATAAATTACGCCTACTCTTTCCAATAGGTGCCATGGGATCTTTTCCATCCACCTAATCTACCACAACTAAAGCAGATATGGCCTTGGTTTAATGTTTTATTGAAGGACTCACAGTCAGTGCTAGGATTAGTAATAAAACAATAAAGCACAAAGGGTGCATGTTCAGTCTAGTGCCAGATTCAGGCAGAAGGCAACATAGCAATGCTTCCATTATGCAATTACATAAAACTTGGTGTGCTTTACTGTTATTCTAAGATGGGTGTTTTTCAGTAGCAGTTGTCATGCTTTCTGCCATGACCTAATACATGATGATACACATGTTCAGTTTCTCAGTGCTATGCTCCATAGCTGATGAGGGGGGTCTAATTTGAAACATCTAAAACCCATAACATCTAATTTCATAACATTGAAACCAGAACATCTAAAACCCAAAACATCTAAAACTCATAACATCAATTTCAAAACATCTAACAGTACAAATCACAAGAAAATAACATCCCCTCCACATATAATGACACCAAACTACCAACACACTTTTTACTATGTTTCTGCAGGGGGGCAAGCCCCCCTGCACCCCCACACCTCCCATAAATTAAATATATACCAACTCCAAGCTCGCACTACAGTGGGAAAAATATAATTTCCTAACCCCACTGTATCAAGCTCCCCTGCAGAAAAGTAGTAAAAAGTGTGGTTGGTAGTTTGGTGTCATTATATGTGGAGGGGATGTTATTTTCATGTGATTTGTACAGTTAGATGTTATGAAATTCAATGTTATGGGTTTTAGATGTTTTGGGCTTTAGATGTTCTGGTCTCAATGTTATGAAATTAGATGTTATGGGTTTAAATGTTTTGAAGGGGACCCCTGATGAGGTATCTGGAGTTTGCAGAGCTAAATCAGAATTCAGGAGTAACACACTAAAGAATGTGCATTATCATAGCATTCTGTCACATCCTGGGTACATTTTGAACAATGAGGTGAAGTCAAGCTCCTTGTTCCATGTGTGATTATGTGCATTGTATGATAAAGCACATCTCAGTGAGTGTATGGGCTGGAGCACGCTGGGGTTAGGGGGAATAAAAAAGAAAAAAAAAAAAACACTATGTATGCCTGTGCAGTATATGGGAATAATTTCACAGAAAAGGACTACAGCTGACCAATCAGCTTTGAGATTGTTGTTTTCTGCAAACTGTGCTTTACCTTGTTAGATAGAAATGTAGTTTTCTACTGATCAGTTTTAGCATGCCATATTAACAGGAGATCAGTGTTACTGAGAAAGAGGGGGACTGGAAACAGTGAAAGACAAGACACACTCACAGAAGAGAGAAAGAGAGCGGTATAGACACACACAAGTTAAGAAACAAAAGACGATTGAAAGAGATTTCTTACAATTTACAAATATGTATGCATATGTCAAAATAACTAGCATTCTTATGTGACTTATGCTGAATAAAGAGAAGGAAATAAAATATAACCCACAATATTAAAATTTTCTCATCTGAAATGCTAATTTATTTCAGTCCTTGAATATGGATGCACAGTAAGATGAAAAGAACCATTAGCACCAGACAGGTGTGTATAACAATGACACTCAGAATTCTGCAGCTGTGCTCATGAAAACTGTATCATTAATTGATACCCAGTGATTCAAAAAGACTAGCACAGAATTCTGGCATGGATCGTGCTAAGAGTGCATGAGTTTTTCTTCTAATTACTCGTCAATTAGAAGAGCTATCCATCTCATTCAAGGAGAAGTAATACTGGTCAATCAGATGAGCTGTTTTCAAATACTTGGAACAGGATGCAGATGTATATAATGAAGGAGAAAGAAGGAAGTGGTAAGGATGATTTACGCACAGAGCTTCAAGGTGCTTTGGTCCCTGTTAGTACATAGATATCTTTAATTTGTATCAGATCACACCAGAGACAAATCATCAACTTGAATTTACTGTGAATGTCTTTTTTGTGTGCATACCTTTTAAGGCAGAAAGAAAAAAAATTTATTCCGTTACAATATTTGCAGTGTAGAGAAAAGCAGTTACAGTTTGCAGTTAAAATTCAAGAATCATATTTTGAAAGCATATTATGCAATTGCTTTAGCATAGGTCCAGAATGTCTTAACGTGCACACATCTGTAGTTACAAAGCATGTAATCTAGGACACCAGTAAGGAGCCTAGCTCAAATTCCAAATTGTCCCAAAGCACAGTCTGGTAAAGAGACTTGCTCAAGACTGCACATAAGGCAAATAAAGGAGGAAAGATTCAAACCCTGCACCCTAGGCACATGAAGTAGCTCGTTAACAGGTCAGAACTTTAGTAACTCACACACACACACACACACACACACACACACACACACACACACAGTAGCTAGATTGACACACACACACACACACACACACACACACACACACACACACACACACACACACACATACACACACACACACACACACACACCACCTCTCAACTGTCTAGATTTTCTCAGAATGTCCAGATTTTTACCTCAGATTTTTGGTTGGTTCCTTATAAAGTATGAGGTTTTCTGACAAACTGCTGGGGATGAAGTCATTAAATAATGTCAGACATTTGAGCTTCAGACTTCATATCCCTCAGAAAATGCATGCTGTTACAAAAAACTACTATTATAACAACTTTCTACATTTTTAAGAGAAATAGTTTAAACTTGTCCCTGTTTTTGGGCCTTTGCCTCCCCCCATTATTTTTTACTTTGACCAGAGTTCTTGCACTAAAAGATTGAGGTATGACACACACACTGAGTAAATGGACTGGGAAAAGGTTTCCATATATGTTGCCAGTATATACATCTGCCCCCATAAGTGGTGTCTTTTAATGTCAGATATTTTAAACTTCCAGCAGAGCTAACATTCCATTGCTGTCATATGTATTATTTTGCTAGCTTATTTATTCATGTTGGGCACATCCTCAGTCTAAACCCATTCATTCTGCATCATTTCAATATATAGTTTCCCATTTACATATCACATATTTTCTGGAGTATATAAACCTTCCTCCTATACTGTGTGTTGTTTATATCCATATTCTGTGTCACTGTCCTCTATGTGTTTCCATTTAAAGTGTTCCTAATGTCCATTCTCATGCCATGTTTTACATACTGTACTCCTTTGGTTGTTGTTATTGTTCATAAGGAACTTCCCAATCGCACCACTCAGTCTCTCCCATTAAAATGTCGGGCCTTAGCAATATCTACATGCAGAGCATGTACAACAGAATAACTGAGAAATCCTTCAACACCTGTCTGCATATATCACATGATGTACTTTTGATAAAGCAACTATACCAACATAGGTTCTAAACAAATTTACTGAGCTAGTAAAACCTAAAACCAGATGTCGCTTCCATGTAAAACACAGGATATGTAATTTGAATATTTAAACATTTGCGAAAGAAACAGAACTGCAAAATAACAACATGGTAGAGTAAATGGCTACTTAATATTATCCTTTTTAACTATAACATAAACTAAACTGCAGCAAAAGATAACACCAGCCTGTCACCAAATAATTTATATTTGTCTATAAGGATGAATGTTAAAGTGTAAACATTAATTTACAAAGGTTCATAGGTATGTACTTGGCTAATGGACCTGGAGCCTTTACAAGCCTAGCCCAAAAATATTGCCCAGGCACCATGCTACTGATGTTAGTTCACAGTGTCCCTATCCAATAGGGCAACTGGAATGATCCTTGGAGTGAACTTTCTGTTGCCCATCCACTTGTCAAGATTTCTCTTGAAGAGGGCCAGCACGATGCTCTGCTTGACATGAATGGGATGCTTATTCCAGAGTATGGGCAGTCTTTGGGAGATAAACCTGTCCCTCCAGCATGTTCTGTTAATTGTGCTGATGAGGTTGTGATCTCTGGAGCGCATGCACAATATTCTTGTGTAGAGCCATTGTGCAGTATAACCCACGTTATGTTGTTTCCTAATTTAAATGATATTTTATATTTAGATCATTACATTAACATGGACTAATACATAGCAGATAAATGTGGAAATTCACATTTGAACATCGTTTCGTAGGTAGTGGCAAGACTTGTTGTCAAGGTGAACATTGAGAAGCTTACCAAACTACCCCAGTAGAATTGTAATGTATTAACCACACAAATCAAAGAGAGGTGTACCACATACCCCAGGGGGAAAATCTGCAATTTTGCTCCACTTGAGTGCAGATTTAAAGGTGGCTAAAGTCTTACTTTGGTTGATGTGCAGAGGGAGCCTGTTCCAAGGAATAGGGATGGGTTGGGTAATGAACATTGTGTCTCCAAGACTGAATCTAGGCTTTTGACATCTGAATTCAGTACAAAAGCACCATTTTTTTCTTAATTGTGCATTGTTTTGCTGGCAAAGTCACCAGAATGCATATCTAGCAAAATGTGTGCTCCATTACAAGGCACTCCATGCAAGCATAGTTTAAATGGACTTTCAGGAATGGCCATGGCTGCAGTGTATGAAAGGCTTTTGCAGTTTGTCCTGTGGCATAGAAGAATAATGCCCTAAGTACAACCCAGATGATCAAGGTCCAGGTAGGGGAGTGGCTGCTTGGAGGTTGAAGAGGAATTATGAGGCACTAGCCTGCATGTCTCTCTCTTGGAGAGAAGGTGTGGAATGTGCTGAGTCATGCACAGTGTTATGAATGCTGATCACAGAGATGTCTGAAGTCAGATAGGATCGGCAGGGTGTAAACAAACTGAAATCCTACTAGAATTTATTAGTGAAGAGGACCAGGATGATGAGGACTTGTAACCTTCTCCGCCTCCCACCACATTTGACTAAACAAAACTGCTGAGCTATAGTTGGGAAGTATCGGTGATAACAATTATAGGTCCAGAGGGTATACGACCCAAGAAAGATAGGGAAATTCAGGTGAGACAGAGCACTAATAATGATATCAGATATTGTACTGCTAAGGAGCTTGAACATTGTCCAAAAACAGCAATAACAATAATAACAATAACAATAATAATAATAATAATAATAACAATAAGAACTTAGGACCAATGTCTGGTTAAGTGACTTGCTCAAAGTCACACAGTGGGAAAAGGGAGACTGTTGGAACCAAACCAAGAACTGCTGCAGGATGCAGGTCTACATAGTCTTAAACCTCTGCATCAAACCTCTGTGAAAAATAAATACTGAAAAGCTTTTGTGTTGCAAGTACACAGGGTATAAAATAGAATAATGTTGGAGTATGCCAGGCTTAATATGAGTAAAGCAGAGTGGAGTATTCCAGGTTTAAGATAAGTAACTGATGTGTATGTCAGTTTAAAGTAATTAATGGTCATGGTTCCTAAGTGTTTTGCCTTAGATCAGTGTTTAGGTCTGTCACTGCTGTGTTCTGGATTTACAATGTGACCCTAATAACATGTGAAGAGACTGCTGCTTAGAGTTCACAGTGCTGCATAAACAGTAGCTGTGATGAGTATATATGCAGCATTCTCCGTCTGTGGAAATGCCATAGGACTAGCAGCTCCACATGGAAAATGTGTCCATCTCAATGCTTACAGTGTTGCATTATTGCTGTATCCCAGACTAACCTCCCATTACATCCCACAGTCAACATCTGCGCTACTATTTAATCTGTACCCTTATTATACATTAGTGAGCCTAGTGACAACTGGTTTCACACTATATACATATGCACACACCAAACATGGTGGTGATTGATGCCCGCCACAGCACTTTATCTATCTGTAATCAATGCTGCTACAGCACAGACACATGTGCATATTTTTGCTGTGAATACTGTACCCACAAAACACAAAAACACAGACCTTTGGGCTAGCAGTGACTGACATTCCCCCACACACATATGGGTGTGTATGTATATGTATGTGTATGTATATATATATATATATATATATATATATATATGTGTGTGTGTGTGTGTGTGTGTGTGTGTGTGTGTGTGTTCATTCACAACCTAGAAATGCTTGACATCCTGTCATCTAAAACATTTTTAGACTGTCAGTAACTGGCATATCTTTTGATCCTTTGTATACATACATGGCTTGCCAGAGATCTGCATCACACTCCTGTACCTAGTATGACAGGAAGCACCCTCCAGACAATCCTGTCTGACATTACAGTATTCAGATCATATCTCCCAGCAGCCTTCTTTGAATGCTGGATAGTAGTCTTTGACCCATTCCACATGGTTTGCAGTCTTAGTGCTCTGCTGTCAGTAGTGTCTGTCCTGCCCGCCTGCGTACATGGGTTATTCTGCACTGCTCATCCTTAGCTGCCCCTATCACATGTTCACTAGATATGCAGTGAGCCATGCTTTCATAATGTATCAAAATATATTCTCCATACATAAAGTAATCCATGTGCTTGGAATGCACCTGCACATGTTCACAAGATGCATAGTAATCTATGCTCTTGAAATCTACCTGCACAAGTTCACTACACATACAGTAATCCATGTCCTTTGAATGCACCTGTACATGTTCACTTGATGTACAGTGATCCATGCTCTTGGAATGCACCTGCACATGTTTACTAGATGTACAGTGATCCATGTTCACTAGAGGTATAGTGATCCATGTTCATAGAATTTACCTGCACATACATACATACATACATACATACATACAGACATACAAATGTTTCAAGCATGGGCATTAATGCTCTTCTAGCTTGCCAATATACCAAACACTTGTTCCCATAATAAATGGCCAGGCTGTTCTTAAAAATATCTAAACTAATACTTGCTTTAATGTAATTTGGTAGTCTTTTCCAAGTATCAGCTACTCTGTCAGAGAACCAATTAGTACATGTCTCATTCCTATAGAATATTCTACATAGGTTATCTGATGATTCTTTAGTATTTTTTGATAACCCCAAACATTCCCAGAGGTAGTTGTCCCTAGACATACAGTGACCCATGTTCTTGCAATGCATCTCTAGATGTAGAGTGATCCATGTCCTTCAAGTGTACCTGCATACATTCACTATACATACAGTGATCCATGTTCTTGGAATGCACCTACACATGTTGACAACATGTAATGTGATCCATGTTCTTGGATTGCATTTGCACATATTCACTGAATGTACAGTGATCTATTTTCTTGGAATGCACCTGCATGTTTAGTAGATGGACAGTGATCCATGATCTTGGAATGCACCTAGACATGTTCACTAGACATGCAGTGATCCCTGTTCTGGGAATTCACCTGCAAATTTTCACTAGGTATACAGTGATTCATGTTCTTGAAATGCACCTGCATATGTTCACTAGATATAAAGTGATCCATTTTCTAGGTATGTACTTGCACATGCTCTCTAGATGTGCAGTGATCTCTTTTCTTGGAATGTATTTGCACACATTCACAAGACATACAGTCACCCATATTCTTGTAATGCATCACTAGGTGTAAACCGATCCATGTTCTTAGAAATTATCTGCACAGGTTCACTAAATATACAGTGATCTATGTTTTTAAAATGTACCTACACATGTTGGCAAGCAGTACAGTGATCCTTGTTCTTGGAATATACTTGCTCATAACCACTAGTTGTACAGTGTTCTGTGTTATTAGAATGCACCTGCATGTTTACTAGATCTACAGTGATCTATGTTATAGAACTATGCCCACTCATGTTCAATAGACATGCAGTGATCCATGGTCGCAGAATGCATCTGCACAATTTCACTAGATGTACAGTGATCTATGTTTTTGAAATAAACCAGCACATATTCAGTAGACACATAGTGATCCATGCTCTTTCAATGTATTTACACAAGTTCACTAGATGTACAGTGTTCTGTGGTCATGGAATGCACCTGCACATGTTCACTAGGTGTACAATGATCAATGTTCTTGAAATGCACCTACATGTTCACTAGATCTACAATGATCTATGTTCTTGAAATGCACCTTCATTTTCACTAAATGTACAATGATCCATGTACTTGCAATGCACCTACACATTGTCACCTTGATGTTTAGTGATGCATATACATGAAATATCCCTGAATATGTTCACTAGACATAGAGTGGTCCATGTTCTTGGAATGTACCTGCACATGTTCACTATGCATACAGTGATGATCTCTGCTCTGGGAATGTACCAACACATGTTCACAAGACATACAGGGATCCATGTTTTTGGAATGCACCTACAACATGTTCACTAGATGGACAGTGAGACATGTTCTTGTAATGCATCTGCACATGTTCACTATGTGTGCAGTATTCATGTTCTTGGAATACACGTGAACATATTCACTAGATGTATAGTAATCAATGTTCTTAGAATGTACTTGCACATGCTTACTAGAGTTACAGTGACCATTGTTCTTGGAATGTACCTGCATGTGTTCATTAGATGTACCATGACCTACATTCTGGGAATATAACTGCACATGTTGTCTAGACTTATAGTGACCCATGTTCTGAAAATGCACCTACACATGTTACAGGGATCCATGGAATGCACCTGTTCATGAGACATACAGGGATTCATGTTTTTGGAATGCACCTACACTTGTTCAGTAAGTGTATAATGTTTGATGTTCTTGGAATGCAAGTGCACATGTTCAGTAAACATACAGTAATCTATGTTCTTGCAATGCACATGCACATGTTCAGTAGACATACAGTGATCCATGCTGTCTGAATGAAAATACAAGTTTACTAGATGTACAGTGATCCACATTCTGGGAATATACCTGCACATGTTAACTACACATACTTGAATCCATTTTCTTGGACTGCACCTACATATGTTCAATAGAAGTACAGTGATCCATGTTCTGCAAATGTGTCAGCATATGTTTACTAGACATTCAGTGATCCATATTCTTGGAATGTACCTGCACAAATTCACTAGACTTTCAGTATCCATTTTCTTGGAATGCATCTGGGCATGTTCATTAGATGTGCATTGATCCATAATCTGGGGATGCACCTGCACATGTTCACTAGCTTCACAGAGATCCATGTTCTTGGAATATATCTGCACATGTTCACAAGACAAACAGTATCTGTGTTCTTGGAATGCATCTAGATGTGTTCACTAGCTATGCAGTGATCCATATTCTGGGAATGAACCTGCACATATTCACTATATGTATAATGATCCATGTTCTTGGAATGTACTTGCACATGTTCACTAGACATACAGTGATCCATGCTCTTGGAATATACCTGCATATGTTCACTAGATGTACAGTGATCCATGTTCTGGGAAAGCATTTTGTACATGTTATCTAAATGTACAGGGATCCATGATTTTGGAATGCACCTACACATGCTTAATATATATACAGTGATCCATGTTCTTGGAATGCATCTACATATTTTCACTAGGTGTACAGTGATTCATGCTCATGGAATGCACCTGCTAGGTTCACTAAGTGTATGTGCACATGTTCAGGGGATGTACAGTGATCTCTGTTCTTGAAATGTACCTGCACATGTTCATAAGACATACAGTGATCTGTGCTCTTGGAATGTACTTGATCATGTTCACTAGATGCACAGTGATCCGTGCACTTGTAATGCAGCAGCATGTGTTCACTAGATGCACATTGATCTATTTTCTTAAAATGTACCTGCACATGTTCACTAGATGTACAGTGACCTATGTTCTTGCAATGCATCACTTGCTGTACAGTGATCCATGTTCTTGGAATACACCTACATATGTTCACTAGGTGTACAGTGATTCATGCTCTTGGAATGCACTTACCATGTTCACTAAGTGAACAGTGTTCCATGTTCTTGGAATGTATATGCACATGCTTACTAGACATACGGTGATCCATGCTCATGGAATGTAGCTACACATATTCACTAGATGTACAGTGATCCATGTTCTTAGAATGTACCTGCACATGCCCACTGGATGTACAATGATCCATGTTCTTGGAATGTACTTGCATATGTTCATTAGATGTGCAGTGTTCTATGCTCTTGAAATGTACCTGCATAGGTTCACTAGATGTATGGTGTTCTGTGTTCTTGGAGAGCACCTGCAATTGTTCACTAAACATACAATGTTCTGTATTCTTGGAATGCATCTGCACATGTTCACTAGGTGTGCAGTGCTCCATGTTCTTGAAGTGTATCTACACACAATCCCAAGATATACAGTGGTCGATATCCTTGACATGTACCTGCATGTTCACAAGATCTACAGTGATCCATGAAATGTACCTTCATGTTCACTGGATGTACATTGAGCCATGTTCTTGCAATGTACCTACATATGATTACTAGATGTATAGTGATCCATGTTCTTGTAATACACCAGCTCATGTTCACTAGGTGTACGGGGTCCATGTTCTTGGAATGCACCTGCACATGTTCACTGGATGTACAGTAAACCATGTTCTTGGAATGTACCTTCACATGTTAATTAAATTAGTCTGAATACAGAGAAGCTTTCAGCATGGCAGATTATATATATTTATTAGAATTGTTAAGTTATTGGGTCTTTCTGGCTATTTTGTGAAGTTTATTTCTACATTATACAATCACTATACTGATCACTTTAAAGCCTATAAATATTGTATTCCTCTTACTGTGTCTTTCGCTCTTCGAACTCTTCCTAATGAAGAATTTGCCTAGGCTAAAAATCACTACCCTACCCTAGTTTGTTTGTTCTATGATAATCTGTTTATAAATGTGTTTTAATCTGTCTTAATCGTTCACTGTTAATTAAGTTTTTATTAGTTTAAAAAGTCATTCTAATATGTTTAGATAATTCTTGTTATTAGACTTTGGAGCTTTTCTCCCCAGGCCTCTGCTGAAAATGGACATACATCCAGTCAGACTTTCCCAGTCAACAAATGTAAAATAAAATAAAAAATAAAATTATACAAGAGTTCTAGAGCCACAGTGAAGGGCAAAGCCTGATTATCCGATGTGTTCCAGTTGTCCAGAGGCACAAGACAGGGATGCTCCTTATTTGCTCTACAGTTTACGTGTTGACTCATTGTCAAGTGATGATTAGGAAGTTAGAGATACACAGATACAGCTGGAAAGGACTGCAGAAGAACATTATGCTGTTTGTAGATGACAGTCAAATTTTTTAGCCCAATCTCTGAGAGATATGTAGGCCCTGTGGTAGATACTAAATCACTCTGGGGAATTCTTGGGATATTATGTAAACTTAGATAAATCAAGATGTCTGGAATTAAACTTAGGTCTACCACAATATTTTAAGAAAGGTAACCAGGTCAATTGGAGCACCAAAGTATAAAATACCTGGTGGGTTATCTGATTGCTACTGTTTAGGCAGCCCTATGGCTTGCTTATCAGAAGGTTTTAACAAACTTTAAAGGGATGTTCCAAAGGTGGTGGAATGGAGTGACTCTACACAAGGCCCAGACAATATATTGTTACTATATACTGTACAGGCTTTTTGGTGTTTGCATGGGTGGAATGGGGGAGAATCTCTCAAGAAAATCATGCAATTGCCAGTCCCATGGTGCTGAAGGATAAAGCCTCAACTATGGCCCAGGTGGCCCAGATTTTATTAGCATCTCTGGTGTCTGAGCCACTAGCAGAGAGGGATGGGAGGGAGGGCATTCACTGATGACACTCCCTGAGAGGAGGTGTGGTCCAGTGAGTGGAGTAGCATGCAAATGAAGGTCAGTGAATGCAGGGTATTGGGAATGGGTTGGTCCTAAAGAAAAAAAACAAAACCTCCCCAGGATGCCCTTAAGCTCTGCACTGGTCCCAGCCCTAACTGGAAAAAGTCCAGGGCTTAGTAAGGTGGCTTGGAGACCCAGAGATGGATGTAGGTTACTGGGTAAAGTTCCAATAAATAAGGCAAGGGGAACAAAAACACAAGGGGAACAAAAACAATTAAAAGAAA
This sequence comes from Protopterus annectens, assembly GCF_019279795.1. NCBI lineage: Eukaryota > Metazoa > Chordata > Ceratodontiformes > Protopteridae > Protopterus > Protopterus annectens. The sequence goes on along the minus strand of NC_056751.1, from coordinate 556,330,201 downwards.
AAAAAATCAGGCAATTAATGTTGAAGTTTTTCTGCTTGGGATTTGAGTGGCCTGGGTGGCCCAGATAAACAGCAATACTCTGCTGAGAAGTTATTTAGGTAGCCAATATGAAGCTGAAATTAAAGTTGTGATTTGATATAACTTCTCTCTATATAGGTGGGTCAGTATATCTTATCTTTAGTCCCATCAGACCTCATTCTTCCACTAACTATTTTCCAACACCCCCCCACTTACTCCATTTTTGGTGGGCCAGTACTGGATCTTGAGGGTGTCTTAGGGGCTTGGCTGTGCTTCCCTTTGGGTGGGATTTTTTTTTTATGTCCTACCCACTTCCCTTTCCCCACCCATCATGCTGTTTACATCTGAGGGTAACTCCCCTCTTTGGACAATGTTCCCTTATGAAGTATGTCAGCAAGCATCCTCCTACCTGGGGCAGCATTGTCAGTAACTTCAACTCCTAATACAACCTTGGTTGACTGAGCTATAATCAGGGCATTCTCCCTATATGCCACCAGAGCAGCTTCAGTAGGTCAACATCTTTTAGGATCATAGGATCATAAAAGGTTACTAGGCTAATGACCCTAGGGGTCTTACAGGCCTAGCCAAGTTTTACCCTTATTTCTATGATCAGCACCTATCACCCCTGCCCAAGAGGGACATAGGTGGACCCCCTGGGGTGAATTTACAGTTACCCATCCAATTGTCCAGATTGCATTTGAAGAGGGCCAATGAGGTGCTCTGCTTGACATGAATCAGGTGTTTGTTCCTAAGATATGGTAACCTCTGGGAGACAAATCTGTCTCTCCAGCAGGTTCTGTTAATGTCACATACCAGGTTAAGTCTATTAGAGTGAGTAAACAGTGTGCCATTTGACTTGTGGATATGCAGCATTTCCAATAAAACAGAGTCAAATATTGCCTTATATGCAAGGCAGAGATCTTGACAGTGATTTCAGATGCTCGACATAGGACATATGCTGAAGACCTTGACTTCTCCTTGTGAGGAACCTTTGTGGTCTCTTCAATTGCTGCAAGTGCTTGGAAAGGTACATACCAAAAGGGACATTGTACTCAATTATTGGCTTGATGAGGGAAGAGTACAAGGAGGTTATAACTTCTTATTTTCTGGAGGCAATGCCCTTAATTATGAGATAAGCAATATAGAATGCCCTTCTTATCACTGTGGAGACATGGTGATCAAAGCTAAGGTTGCTGTCAACCTGTGTGCCCAGGTTTCTCACCACTGAGTGTGCACTTAGGGTGTTGCTATTGATGTGGTAGTTAGCAGAAACATCACCTTTACAGAAAGGGATGATAATATATTTGTTTGAAAAATCCAAAACAGAACAGGAGCCCAACAGTAGCCAGCAGAAAAAGATGTTAATCCCAAAAAAACACTTTCTTTTAACGTAAAGTCAATTTAATAAAAAATGTTCTCAAGTTTTCGTCACTTTAAGTAAAGTAACTTCTTCAAACACACAAACAAACAGCAGTTACACAGTTTCTACAGCATTTAAACCATGTAGCATGAAGTCATGTGACTAGTAGCAGCAATGAATTAAAGGTGCAAAGCACAATAATTCAAACACTATTAAAATAAGTCTTAAAACTTACATACTAACTCAAATAAAAAGTGTGTATGCAGTCAGTATACAATATACAAGGAATATATTAATGTCATTAGTGAAAAGTGAAAAATACACTATCGTGTAAGATTTCTTAGTTTAAGCAAACATGAAATATTACAATTCTCATTCAAACCAGGCAAGCAAAAAGCATTAAGTGCTAACTGCCATTCTAGTTCTCGTACCTCTAATAGTACTGGATATGGTCCACCTCTAATCTCAAGAAGTACCTGGTCAATAGCTTGGAACGTGAAACTATGTCCACCATTTAATGAAACATGCTTTGCTAAAGCATTTTCTGTTTTATTTTTGCTAATCGCATAAGAGTGTTCGTAAATTCTCTCACAAAGCTTCCTGTCCGTTTTCCCTATATAGAAAGCCGGACATAAGGCACAGGAAGCTAAGTAAACAACACTCTTGGACTCACAATTCAACTTATGGTTGATGTAAAATTTACATGTATTCAATGCTCTAAAGGAATTACCTGTTTTTATGTATTTACACATCCTACATGCCCCACACATAAAGGTTCTAGTAAGTCTAGAAGTAGGTTTAGTGCTTTTAATTTAAAAAAAAAACGTTTTAAATTAGTACCTCTTCTATAAACAATACTGGGTGACTGGCCAATTCTGTCAACTAGGGAAGAGTCCTTATAAAGGAAACTCCAATTTTTGTGGAGAATTAATCTAAGTTGGTCACTGTCTTTACTAAAGGTGGTTATAAAAGTATTGCATAAAGAAGTCTCCCTAGTTTGCTGAGTCATTGAAGGTTTTATAAAGGTAACCAAGTCATTGTTTGGTGACTGTGTAGTTCGAATGGCAACCTGGCTAGGAGTTGACTCTACCAGGTTAATGTCAATGACAACGGAAGGTGAGGTCAAGAGTGGTTGAACTATACCTCTACTCCGTTTGTTTACAATTTCTTCAGTTAAGTCATTTATTAAACTAACCGGGTAGCCTCTATTGCAAAACATGTCTCTTAAGAGTTGACATTCAGAATTGAAGTCATCTTCATTAGTACACATCCTTGTGGCTCTAATGTTTTAAGTAATAACATCAATGTAATAAAAACTTTTAGACTTAAAGTGTTACGTAAGGAAATTAAATCTTTTCTTTTTATTAGGCAATGTTCAACAACCTGCACATGTACTTAGGGCTGCTAGTACATTCAACCCTCCTCTTCATCCCCTTTTAGCTCTTTATGAAAGTGTGTGTGAGTTAGATATTATACACATACCTTTCATTAGAGCTAGTAATACTTTTTATAAACAGAGCAACATCACTACGGAACAGTTAAGAGCACTAAAACTACTTAGATCAGCTCATGTCTGTTTAGTTAAACCAGACAAAGGTGGTGGACTTGTTATCTTTGACATCACTGATTATAATAAAAAAATGGAGTTAGCCTTGAATTGTCCAGCCTATGCTAAGGCATCTCTTAACGAACTAAATATTGCACAATCAAGGATTAGAGTGTACTTCAGAGATCTTTTTATAGAAGCCAAAATTGACCTGGATACATTCAATTACATTAATATTCTCTACCCAAAAACACCTGTCATGTTTGGAATACCAAAGATTCATAAGAACCAACATGACCCTCCTATGCGTCCACTTATTGATGGTCGAGGTTCCTTGACATATCCATGTGCAAAACTCGTTGACTCAATATTACAAAAATATCTTAAATTTGAGTCACGAGTATGCAAAGATTCATGGACTTTGTTGAAAAGTTTGAACATTTTAGAAGTTAACCAAGAAGACAACTTTCTTACCATTGATGTAGTCGACTTATACACTTCTATTCCACACTTAGAAGCGGTTGAGTGGGTAGAAGTTTATATGAAAAATAAAAAAGCTCCACAAAGGGATATTGACCTGGCAACTGAGTTAATTGATATTATACTTTCAAACAACTTTTTCATTTTTAACGACAAGATCTATTTACAAAAACATGGAGTTGCTATGGGCTCCCCTTGCGGAGCGAGCATGGCGAACATGTTTATGGCTCAATGGGAACAATATTTTGTATTCAATAACTCTGAAATTTACACTTCCTTCACTTTTTATACTAGATTTTTAGACGACATATGAATCACAAGCTAAACAAATGATAGATTACTTTAACTCTACTACATCATTTTTTAAATTTACTTATACTTTTCACACTACTAGTATTGACTATTTGGACGTGAATATAAAAAAAGATATAGTAAATAGGAGATATGTTTCCAAAATTTACAGAAAACCTACATATTGCAATTCCTATTTACATTTTTCAAGCGCACACCCTTACAGGCAAAAATGTTCAATAGTGAAAGGTCAACTCATTAGAGCCACAAGGATGTGTACTAAGATGACTTCAATTCTGAATGTCAATTCTTAAGAGACATGTTTTTCAATAGAGGCTACCCGGTTAGTTTAATAGATGACTTAACTGAAGAAATTGTAAACAAACGGAGTAGAGGTATAGTTCAACCACTCTTGACCTCACCTTCCATTGTCATTGACGTTAACCTGGTAGAGTCACCTCCTAGCCAGGTTGCCATTCGAACTACACAGTCACCAAACAATGACTTGGTTACCTTTATAAAACCTTCAATGACTCAGCAAACTAGGGAGACTTCTTTATGCAATACTTTTATAACCACCTTTAGTAAAGACAGTGACCAACTTAGATTAATTCTCCACAAAAACTGGAGTTTCCTTTATAAGGACTCTTCCCTAGTTGACAGAATTGGCCAGTCACCCAATATTGTTTATAGAAGAGGTACTAACTTAAAAAGTTTTTTTGAAATTAAAAGCACTAAACCTACTTCTAGACTTACTGGAACTTTTATGTGTGGAGCATGTAGGATGTGTAAATACATAAAAACAGGTAATTCCTTTAGAGCATTGAATACATGTAAATTTTACATCAACCATAAGTTGAATTGTGAGTCCAAGAATGTTGTTTACTTAGCTTCCTGTGCTTTATATCCAGCTTTCCATATAGGGAAAAAGGACAGGAAGCTTTGTGGGAGAATTTACGAACACTCTTATGCGATTAGCAAAAATAAAACAGAAAATGCTTTAGCAAAGCATATTTCATTAAATGGTGGACATAGTTTCACATTCCACGCTATCGACCAGATACTTCCTGACATTAGAGGTGGTCCATATTCAGTACTACTAGAGGTACGAGAACTAGAATGGCAGTTAGCACTTAATGCTTTCTGCTTGCCTGGTTTGAATGAGAATTGTAATATTTCACGCTTGCTTAAACTAAGAAATCTTACACGATAGTGTATTTTTAACTTTTCACTAATGACATTAATATATTCCTTGTATATTGTATATTGATTGCATACACACTTTTTATTTGAGGTAGTATGTAAGTTTTAAGATTTATTTTAAAAGTGTTTGAATTATTGTGCTTTGCACCTTTAATTCATTGCTGCTATTAGTCACATGACTTCATGCTACATGGTTTAAATGCTGCAGAAACTGAGTAAGTGTTGTTTGTGTGTGTGTCTGAAGAAGTTACTTTACTTAAAGTGACGAAAACGTGAGAAAAATGTTTATTAAATTGACTTTACGTTAAAAGAAAGTGTTTTTTGGGATTAACATCTTTTTCTGCTGGCTACTGTTGGGCTCCTGTTCTGTTTTGGACTGTTTGTTTTTTCCGCCTAGGTTATTAATATATTTTTTGCACTGAGTTTAAGCCCATGACTTTGGCACCAGTCATTTGTTTGTGTAAGATCCTCTTGTAGGATGTTGACATTATTTGGAGATTCTAGGACTGCTCCCAGTTTGCAGCTATCAGCAAACTTTGCCAGCCACAGACCTCTAGTTATAGCTTGCATTTCTGAGAAATAGATTCCAAACAGTAGAGGTCCCAGGACTGATTCCTGTGGAACACCACTTTTTACAGGTCTACTGTTTGAGGTGGATTCCCTATTTTGACTATATGTGTTGTATCAGTAAGCCAGTTAGCAACCCATCTGATGATATACGGGTTGATACCTAGCTGGGTAAGTTTGTCAATTATGCCTGAGTGCAGGATAGTGTCAAAGGCCTTGGTTAAGTCTAGGTAGGCTGTATGCACAGATTTCCCCTCATCAATGGCTTTGGTGACTGTCTCGAAGAAGTCCACCAGGTTTAACAGGCATGATCTCCCTTTGACAAATCCAAATTGAGTAGGGTCAAGTATTTGGAGATTACCAGTATCTTTGCTGATAAGGCCCATGATGATTCTCTCTGTGGCCTTGCAGATAAGGCTAGTCAGGCTAATAGGCCTGTAGTTCCTGGGGTCAGTGGAAGCACCACCTTTTTGCAAAGGGATAATGGTGGTCCTTTGTCATTCAGCTGGGATGAAGCCAGTGCTTAGACTATGATTGAAAAGATTACCCAATGACGTTGTTAATTCTTGTTTGCACCCATGTAGGACACAGCCTGGGATGTTAACAGGTCACATGGATGCTGTGTTTTTGACCTTAGACAGGACTTTCATGACCTGCTCTTTAGAGATACAAGGTAGAGGACAGGTGGTAGGGATGTCTTGGGGACAAGGTAAGTGTGGTGGGAACAGGGAGTGAAGTTTTCACAGAACCTGTCGGCCAACAGGTTAGCAATTTCCACAGGATCAGTGTATGTGGTATAATTAATCACCAGTTTGGTACAAATCTGGGCCTTTCCTTTTAGGTTATGGATGTAACTAAAGAATGCTTATTGTTGTCCTTAGTTGAGGAAACTAATTTGTATTCGTAGATGGCTTTGGAGGACATCACAAGAAGTCTTAATCACTTCTTTAAGCTGAGGAGGGAGTGTTTCCAGTTTAGAGCTCACTCCCTCTTATTCTTATACAGCAATGTCTTCCTCTTATTGTAAAGCCTGTTAATGGCAGTTGTCCACCAGACAGATTTGCTCTTTCTTGAGGAACCTATTTCAGTCCTATCAGGTACAGCTGAGTCAATGCAGTTGTTCAGGTTTTTGTACAAAGCATTTGTGTAGAACTCAGTGTAGCTGCCAGTTGTATCTTAGTGGAGAGGTGCTGTGAAGCTATTTATACCATCCCATAAGAGGCTATAATCTGCTTTTGAGATGTTAATTGGTGGAGAGACCACATGAGTGAAACAACCTATTCTGAATGAGTTACAGAAGCTTTTATTTGGCATTTTAAACCATGATTGCATAAATGGCTGGCCTGAAATAGTGCTACCAACTGGGGACTGAAAGACTAAAGCAACAACTTTATGTTAAACTGCTGGCATACTCAAGAGATGGGGATCTAATACTGCCATCAGCTGGAAAGGAATAGAGAGGTAGCAAGCTAGGAAGACAAACAGAGGAAGGGAGTTAAAGTGGTGCCATATTGCCCAAGCAACAAAGAAGAAATGGTTGACATGGGCCCAGGTAGATGAGAAGGAAAATCCTGTACTAATAATATGGATCACCGGGCTAAGACAGGATGCCATGAGTTCAAAAGACTTATTATCCAAAGCATACAAAGTCATAAGTACCCTTAAGACATCTAGTGGTAAAGATGAACAGAACCCACAGCAGAAATGGATGAACATTTATGAACTAATGACGTATGCAATGATTTCTCTCTTATTTATAATCTTTTCATGGAAGTATTTATTAAAAAATTGTATACCACCCACAGATTAGTAATGAGGTATCTTAAAGTGTCACAAGTATGCTGGACATGTAGGGACATGGCAGAAGGTGATTAGACTCGCATCTTCTGGAAATGTAGACAGTTATAGGGGTTTAAAAAATTAAATGTCAGAAGTGGGTGAATGATCTGTTTGGGGTACATATACAACCTACTGAATAGCTCTGTTTCTGGATTACTAAGACTTATCTAGACATAACTAGTACTTACTAAAGATAATTCAATTATCTAAGAAAACAATCACAAGAAGGTAGAAGATAGATCATGCCCTAGTAGCTAATAAGTTAATTAGTTTGGTCAGTAACCTTGCAGATGGCAATAAGGATGTATGCAGATGAGAAGGATGGAATACATTTCTGGGGCTAAATGGTTGCCATGGTTAGAATACCTGGAAAAGCTCCAGAATTTGTTGGATTAAATTAAGAGTTGTAGCTGTGATTCTCAAGACCTAACATTAGGAGGCTGGAAGATGAGGGGAAAGTCTGTAGTCAATCACACTTCCTCTTCTACCTGGCATTTTAATATGAAAAGAATCTATGAAACTTCAGTGTTGTTTTAACAAGAAGTGGACATTTATGTGAACTTCGTTCATGCTGAGTAGACATTAAGTTGTTTATTGTTGGTAGTGGATGTGATGTCTAAGATTTGCTTAAACTGTTACGAATAAAGAGTTTGAATCTAAAACTGTATAAAACATTAGAGAATCACCTATACATCCTCACCCTGAATGTAGAATGAATTTTCTCCATCAGGGTGTTAGTGTGCAGGCAATGCCCACTAAAAAAAAATCCACCATTTCACAGCAGTTTATTAAGCTGCAGTGAAACTCGATCAGTAAAAAAAGCAAATGGCCGCTGCTTTCTTACACTCACCACACAGCATATGTAAAGTAAGAGGAAAGGTAAACTAAAAAAGAACAAAGAAAAGTTTGTGTGTGTGTGTGTGTGTGTGTGTGTGTGTGTGTGTGTGTGTGTGTGTGTGTGTGTGTGTGTGTGCATGTCAGTGTAAGTGAGTGTGAGAGAGAGAAAGAGCACTGACTGCAACAAGCAGTCCATTAGCATGGATGTATGAAACTCTATAAGTCGGGCACTACTGACTGACTTTAATCCTCAGCAATTTATTGAAAAATTAGTTGGCAAAACAGCACTGTGCAAAATTAGACACAGTAAAGATGGTCGGAGGGGAAAGTTGCAATGCCATGCATTTTATGCTTGCATGGAGTTTGCATGTTCTCCCTGTATCTCTGTGGAGTTACTCCCAACTCCCAAAAACATGCTGAGTGTTCTCACCCAAGACTGAAATTGTGGGAAGTAGCAGAGACTCTACATGGTGCCTACTGGGGCAAGAGTTGTATGCTTGGGCCATCGATGGTGATGCACAGTATCCTCGATATAGGAGAACACAGATCACAGAATGCATGCCATGTCTAGACTAGCCACTCAGTGGTGTAAAACAAAAATTGTTACTATATAATTTGATGGTGTTGACTGATGTCACCAAAATGGGCATGGGTATTTGTCTGTAATAAGTGTGTTAAGGACCCATCCTACTCCAACCTATGTCAGGATCCCATGCAAGTGGTGGTAGGAGTCTGCGTGTCTCTATGGGCCAGTGTGTGCTCGACATAAAAAACTATCAGCTCAGGGTTAGTAAGCTTCTGGATGGCTTGTATCCAATTGTCCAGTTTGGGTTACTTGGGTAGCTCTGTAAACTAGTCAACCTGCCAAAAATGAACTAAGGACTGCTGCACTCTGTATAAGGTCAATGAGAGGACAAAGCTTGGAAGTGGATGATACTATGGTAAGGAGGAGGCTAAACATCTTCTGTATCCAGGAGGTAAGGTAGAAGGGCAGTGCAGCAAAGCCACGTGGCTTGAGATCTAGAGTCTACCACTGAGGAGGAGGAGGACAGACTAGAAATGGTGTGGGAATTGTGATAATTGACAGGCTTCAGAAGAGAGTGAGGGTTGCCATCAGAATTAGTGATAGAGTCTTGGCAATCAGTCTCCAGTGTAAGGATATCAGCCTATGCTCCCCAGCAGGGCTGTGATAGGGAGGGAAAGAGTGCATTCAGGCAGCAGCTGCAGGACCTACTAGATAGCTGGTGTTGGCAACAGGGGACCTGATCGCACATATCAGGACAGACAGAACAGGAAGTGAGGAGTGCCTGGGTATACATTGGTGGGGCAACAGGAATAAAGAAGGAGAGGCCATTCTAGACATCTATTTGGCCAATAGCTTGACAGTGACCAACACATAGTTCATCAAGAGAGACAGTCACAAGATCCCATACAAAGTGGCCAACATGCAACTCAGCTAACTTCCTCCTAGTAAGAAAGGGCAATGGTGTGGGGTCAGAGAGTGCAAAGTCATCCCCAGCAAAACAGTTGTCCCGCAGCATAAACCACTGGTTTCCACAAAAAGCTGCAAGCAGTGGTCAGAGAAGGCTCTTAGGTCAACAGACACTAAGATGAAGACAGGAAAGCTGACTGGAGAGAAAGCACAAGAGTTCAAGGAAACACTCAAGGGTCTAGCACCTCAAGAAGAAGAGGAAATAAGAGGACTTGAAGAAGAATGGAAGCACGTCAAAACAGCATATGTGAGGACTAAGGAACTAATATGCAGCTGACCCAGGCATGGAAATAACATGCCTATGAAAAGCTGGTGGTGGAATGCAGAATTCAGGAAATCATCAAAAGAAAGGAGTGCAGGAAAAAGTGGGTCTAGGAAAGATAGGCCAGGTTAAGAAGGGATACTGGCTGGCTAACAAAGAGACTAAGAGAACAGTTGTAATACTGATGAACAGGCCATCAGAGGCACTCTAAGAACTTCTGAAATGTGACTCAAAACAAATAAACTCTATCAAACTGCAAGAAAAAGACAGAAAGATGAAGGGCATCATTAGACACCCTTCACAATGGATGCCAGCAATAACCTACTCACCAGTCCATAGTATATCCAATGCAGATGGAGGGAGTTCCTCCAGTAGCTTCCGAATGAAGAAAACTCCACAGAAGCTGTACTGCCCCAGGCTCAATCTATGATGAGAGATGAAAATGAAGAGGCACTCACCCTAGAGGAAGTAAGAATAGCACTAAGGAAAATGAAGTCAGGGAAAGCAGCAGGCTCAGATGAGGTCACAGCAGTTATGATCAGGATGCTGAGTAAGTTAGGAGAGAAATGGCTATTGGAGATATTCATAGCACTATGGGAGAAAATACGTATCCCAGATGACTGGAGAATAAACATACTAGTGCAAGTGTAAAAGAAGAAAGGGAACAGTCAAAATTGTGGTCAAGATAGAGGTACCAAACTCCTGTTAAATTGCACAAAACTTCTGGAGAGGGTGATTGATAAAAGAATATAAAGAATGCATACAGCAGGATGCAGCACAACCAGTCTGATGTTTGCAATGAGACAGATAGTTGAGAAGAAAATAGAGATGAGGACATTCCTAGACTTGGAGAAAGCACTTGACAAGGTCCCAAGAAAGCTGATTTGTGGAGTGCTGCAATAGTCCAAAGTCCCAAAAACATTGGTAGAATTAATGCAGGCTATGTACAAGGACCCAGTGACACAAGTACAAACAGTGCTTGGATTCACAGAGGTGTTCCCAGTGGGAGTGGGAGTGAGCGTGCATCAGGGTACAGCTCTGCACCCACTGGTGTTCATACTGGTGATGGATTACATTAGCAAACAACTAGGAGGAGACAGATCAAATAAAATTGCTGTATGCAAACAATGTGTCATTACAGGTAGACTCTGAACAAGAACTTCAGCAAAGGCTAGGGGAATGGAATGCAAGCCTGAAATTACATGGGATGAAACTAAGTACAGATAAGACAACTGTAATGGCAGCAAATGGGGGAAATCAGAAGAAGCTGAGAATTTAAATGGAAGGGAAATATTGGAACAGGTTAATAGCTTCAAGTATCTAGGATGGGTGGTTGAGGAGAAGGGAAGTCTGAATAAGGAGGTCAAAACTAGAATGAGAGAGGCTGCAGCCAACTGGCATGGAATGTCAGGGATAGTGTATGACAGAAGAATGCCAAAGAAGCTGAAAAATAAGGAGAAAAAACAGAAACGGTGCAACCAGTACTACTGTATGGTACAGAAACTTGGGCAATGAAGGCAGTGCAGTCGAGGAAGCTAAAGGTGATGTAGATGAAGTGCCTGAGATAAATGGGTGGTAGGATGAACACTGTGGGACAGATGAAGAAATGACTTTCATCAGAGCAGAAGTCAAAGTAGCTCAAATTGCAGAGAAGGTCAAACAGAATAGATTATGGGGATGTATCATGTGTGCAAGAAATCAGAAGACAATCTTATGAAGATGATTTGAGGCAGACAGGAATAAGGCAAGAGAAAACATGGGCTTCCAGCAAAGAAATGGATGAATCAAGAGAGAGATAGTAGCAGATGACATGACACTACAACCTCATGTAGAAAATGGGAAATAGAGTTGATGATGATGGTGGTGCCCCTCCCCCTCATCTGCTGGGGAGACCACATCGCTTAGACTTTGAGATTCTGAGAATATGCAACCTAGGTCATAACCAAGACATCTGTGGTAATGGATTTCTTTTGCATTTCTTGTACAAAATGGAACCCTAAACTCAGATTGCATCGGTTGGTCCATCATTAAAGTTAATTTCTTTGCTATAAATGGAAGGATTAGAATCTGTTGGCTCACAGGATGTGAGTGCTGATTCCACACAGAACTCGATAACCACTGGATCTTCTTCATGTGGAGCCTGTCATGGGCCACCATCAGGATGAATGTAACCATGAAGCCTAGAAATCTGAGGAACACCCTGACTGAGGAAAACTTCTGATTTGCAAGTGCAGTGAGTATATTTGGTAGCTTTCCAGCTTGTCCTATTGAATGGATGCCTTCTGGAGGGAAGTACCCAGAGGGGAATCCCAAAAAGATCTCCCTTTTGGAATATACTAGACTGAAAGTTAAGTGAACAAAAGGCACTGCAGAGAGTCCATGGTAAAGAACAGATCCCTGAGCATTATCCCCTGAGTGGCTGCTTGAATCCCTCTCCTGCAGAAGGCTATCACAGGAGCCAGGTATTTCATAAAGACTCTTGATGCTGTCGGGAGGCCAAAAGATCATGATGTGAACTGATAGTGCCAACCCCCTGGAAAGAATCTGAGGAGGTATCCATCTATGATCTTTGCAAAAAGAGATGAGATAGGCATCCTTTAGTTCCAAGGTTAACAAGTGGGTCCCTGTGTGCAGAAGGGGTAAGAGGTTTGAAATGTTAGCATTTTGAATTTGTGTACCTTTAGAATGGTGTCGAGCCTTGAGATTACCAAAAATAGACTTAAAGTTCCTTCTTTCTTAGGACTAGAAACAACCTAAAGTAAAATGCTCTGCCCTGTTGAGACATGGGAATTTCCTTGATGACTCCCTGCAGGAGGAGGTCTGAGATGATAGAGGGATATCAGTTTCCCATTCCTTGGGGAACTGAGGAAGGCTTGCATGATAAGGAGCCTGGCCTACTGTAGTCTTTACCCCTCTATGATGATTTTGAGATGTGACGCTTTCTGAAGTGAGACGGCATAAGCAAAGCCTGCCTGCAATTTTATTGAGGGATGGGAGTTAAGATGCTGTTTTCGGAGTTAAAAGGAGGGTGAGAGCCTCATATATTCAGGGTTGCTCTCTGTTGGTATTAGGCCTTTGGGCCCTACAAGGTTTCCCTTTATTTGCTTGCCATCTTTTTTTAACTGGAGCTTTGTACCTTTCTGTTATTTATCCTTACCCTGCCTCAAACAGACATGTTTGGAAGGGTAATTTCTGCCATATCTGGGCAAGCGATGATAAAAGAGCTGCATAACCTATGACTTTGCTCCTTTCGTCTAGTTTTCTAAAACCATCTGAGGTAGGGCTCCCAAGGAACATTACCATGTGTAGTTGGGCATTTATGAGCTGTGCCTTGACATTCTCAACCAGGGATTGTAGCCACAGCCAGGCCTAACTCCTGTCCATACACTTGTCACAACTGGAATGGCCACAATGCTTTCTCACTAAAGAATGAAGAGCCTAAGTCATAAAAATGCAGACCATCTCAAATCCTTGACCCTCTTCTCAGTATCATACAGGCCACTGAGAGGCAACTTATACCTTGCGTATAGAACCATACTTTGCCACATCTATTACACTTTCTCAAGTTCAGTGGTATCAAAAATACCTGCTCAATGGATCTCACTCACTTTCACTAAATAAACTGAACATGTTGGAGGGACAGGTTTGTATCACATAGAATATTGCTTCTATGAGCTGTCTTCCAATCCACCCAAAGAAAAGTATTTCTCTTACTATATTCAAATGTAATTTGTATGAATGGATGGGCAACACCAGATTACTCTCCAGTTTAGCATCCCTGATTTATGGAGAGGTAATAGGTTAATTTTCTGTTTCTGTCATTGAGGATGTTTGATTCATAACACCTGTCTCTGATATTTCCCAAGAATGCAAAACTGATTGCACAGTTCTTTTGCATTTAATAACTCTGTGAATTAAGTGTTTTTTTAGTCCATTTACAAATCTAACAGATTTGGTTTTGAAATGCTGCCGTTTGAAATGAATTGTCTAATTAATTGATAGTCTTGAATATTCCTCTGATATTTATCATTATTATTATTATTTTATCTTCTAAATAATTATCTAATGATGCCAGGATCTTTTTTTTAAATTCTTATAATTTTATAGAAAAAATACCCGATTTTTAAAATTATCAGCTGCTGTTATCATGTCATTCACCACAGTCTGTAAATACATTAGCTGTCTGTCATAAAACTCAACTAAAATTTCAACAAATGATAACACAGCTGCTGTCTGTTGTACAATCTTTCATTTATTTATCAGTACATTTGGTTCATTAAGGCCTCCAATGGTTGTGATCACATTACTGGTTGAGGGGACACTGTTTATTCCAAATGATTTTGGACATGAGCCCCTGGTGACATGGCAACTGTAGAAGGCATGTTCTGCCTCTAAGCAGAAATCATGGTCTGATAGCCTCTATGGGGATCTGCCTATCACAACCACACTTGATATTTTTCTTGCTAGATATAACAAGACTGCAGACAGAAACACCCCACAATGCAAAATCCAGACTACAAAAAAAGAATGCAATCCTCAATAGGGTAGTTAGCGGCCTGAGCTCTAACGCTAGAAAATGTAAGAAATGGTGAAGAAATGAATGTGATTCTGATACTAGGAGACATCTGTATATACAAACTGAGGCAAGAAAGTTATGAACTGGAGAAGGGGTATATCTAGGCTTGCCACCTATCTGGCATTTTTTGGACTATCTGGATATCAGAATGATTCTCCTGTAGGCCAGAAATAACTGTACAAACTCCAACATTCTGTTTATCAACATGAACAGAATGCCAGAATTTGTAAAAAAAAAGCAACCCCTGTCTGTTTTTTTAAGTATCACTAAAGTGACGCAATGAAAACCAAGATATTCTAAAAATAAATAAATAAATAAAAAACATAAAAAAAGATAAAAAATAAAAAACAGAGTAATACAGTTGTTCAGTCTGAGATTAAATGAAAAAAAAAAATGAAAAACTACTAAAATAGATGTTCAGCCCTGATGGCATGTACATTTACTTCATAATGACCCCTATGTCACAAGATGGGTTGCAAACTGGCTTAGGGATAGAACCCACATGGTCAGAATTGCAGGTGCCATGTCAGACTCTAAACCAGTTACAAGTGGCGTCCCACAAGGCTCAGTCCTGGGACCTCTCTTGTTCAGTATATATTTCTCTGAGGTACAGGCTAACACAGGAGGACTACGGCTGACAAAGTTTGCAGATGACTGCAAACTGGGGGCCATAATCGACTCGCCGGCTGACACAAGCATCCTCCAAAAAGGTCTCACAGAGACGGATAACTGGTGCCAGAGCCATGGCCTAAAGCTAAATGCCAAAAGGTGCATAGTCATCCTCTTTGGGAAAAACAAAGTGCCCACAAATTACCTCATAGGTGGTAATCCATTAAGTACGGAAGAAGTAATTAGGGATTTGGGGACCCAAGTAGATTGCAATCTCTCCTTTGACAATCACATTGCCAAAGTGGTTAGAAAGACATTCTATATAGCCCACCTTATCACGAAGGGGTTCACATCTAGATCAAGAGAGGTCATTGTGCCCCTGTACTTATCACCCATCAGGCCCATAATTGAATACAATGCCCCATTTGGGATGTACCTTACCCAACACCTGCTACAACTAGAAAGACCCCAAAAGTACCTCACCAAGAGGATCAAGGGACTCAAACAGATGCCCTACGCAGTTAGGCTAAAGAAACTCCAGCTCTACTCAGTTGCTTACCACCTACTCAGAGGCGATCTGTGCCTGACGTATAAAGCCATGGCCAACCCAGAACTAATGGACATGCTCCACCTCAAGAAATCCAAATCCATCAGAACTACACGCTCCAGTGACTTAAACCTCAGCACAGAAATAAATAGAACATGCTGGAGGGACAGATTCATATCCCAGAGGCTCCCCTCACTCTGGAACAAAATCCCAATCCATGTCAGACAGAGCCCCTCAATGACCCTCTTCAAGAAGAATCTTGACGTTTGGATGGGAGATTGTAAATTTACCCCTGGGATCTCTTCTGTGTCACTGCTAGACAGAGGCACGGTAAACTAACCTTAAATGGGCTATCTTCTGTGACCTACTATACAGAGGCACAGTCAACTAATCTAAGAAGGGTGGCGAAAGCCAAACATACTCTGGCTAGGCTTGTAAATGCCCTAGGGCAGATAGCCTAGTATCAACCTATGAACCTATAAAATGAGTGTGAACATGAATGGAAATGTTTTGGGGCTAGGTGGCGTCACGAGTACTGCAGGGCACGTGGTTTTGGTTCAGTTTTCAGCACTCCAAATACTGGCAAACCTACATACATCCCTCTTGCACCAGTAAGCTCAAGCATGCCTAACAGCAGGTATATGTCAGCAGAGAGAGCCAAGGGCCCTGAGCACACTGGTTGCACAGATTGGGAGACATATTGGTGTAGTCCCAGTAGTAAAGAATACTGCAATAATGATCTAACGAATAGCATCGTATGTGCAATGTTAGAAGATATGAATGCCATGATATATAAAAGCATGGATAAAGTAATATACAGAAGATAAAGTATTTAATGCAACAAGGCTTCAGGTTAAAATTTCACATTGAATTAACTGATTCTAGGGATGCAACAAGTGATCATTTCATCTAGATGACACTCAACAACAACATAGCTATCACTCAAAATAAAACTCCTGTAACTAGTTCACATATCACAGCTCTACATTAGAGATTTACATTGTTAGTAGCTGCTCATACACTAGTGATAAAAGATCAACCTTACAAGCACCCTGAGACAGCTACTTGCACAACAAATGCTGTTATGGCCGCTGGATGCTCTTCACCCTCTGAGTTGGCATTGTATTTGATAGATCTGATGTTGTCCTTTTCATTCTTTCTCACTAATGGGGTTTAGATCCAGTCCTTAGATCTGACTTGGCCGCATACATTAGATTTTGGATCCAGCTCTTGATCTCCTCCCTCTACCCATCCCCATTGTCCCAGATCTCATTCACTGCCATTGTGGTTAGATGTAGGTTCTGCTCTCCAGCATTGTAAGCAGATTTTCTCCTTGTTTTTGTTTGTTAAAAGTTAGATAGCCTTTCTTAAAATTTGTCAGTTTTTCCTTACATTCTCCCTCTTGGTGATCGCTGGCATTAGGAAGTTCTTTGATCTTTCTTTGACTTTTCTACTAGGTGTTTAGAAACCTTTGTACCATTGTTGGTACCTTCTTTTACCTGTCAGGTATTTCTTTAAATACTATTGCTGGTATTTCCTCCTTCTTTCCTTTTTCCCTTTCCAGGCTGTTTTTTTCTCATAATCACCATTTTGTCTGGTAATTCCTTTTAACAGCTATACCCTATTTTTAAAAAAAAGTGTTTCTGTTATTGTTATTGTTGTTGTCTTAGTTCAGGGGTTGTTCTCCTTTTAGCTATGTCAGAGAAACCAACCTGGTTTAAAAAGTGCACTTCTTGTGAGCATAAGATCCCAAATTCTGATGCCCACAAGAAGTGTGTTTATTGTCTGAGACCAGACCATCTTAACGCTGCCTGTTCAGTATGCTCTACATTTAATCCGAGAGCTTTTGCTGACAAGTGTAATAAGCTCATCCTCAAACGTTTACTTCCTGCTTCTTCCGGGGCTCAAACTCCCTCAAAAACATCTAAATCTGTTTCTTTGAAATCCAGAATAAGGTCTCCTCTGTCCCTAAGAGCGTCCTTGAACCCAATTGAAAAGATCAGAAAAGTCTTGGATTCAACTCCCTTGGATCTTAAATGGCCTTATCTTCCCTTGGATCTAAAGTCATCCTCAGATAAGGAAGGTCAGCTCCTACAGTCATATCTTCCTTGCCTTCTACTTCTTTTTCAGATCCTAAGCCCTTGGATTCCAGAACCAATACATCTCACAGAAGCCATACTGCAGACTACGAAGTCAAACCTATTTCTCCTTCTTTGCCCACTCAGTTATTCCAAACTTTGAAGAAACACTCTCAACCCCCTTCCACAGTGTTTTCTAGGTCTTCCAGAAGCCTGTATGAGGTGGATGTGGATAGGATGATACATAAGTTCCTCAGAGCTCAGATCCATATGGGGGTTATGCCAGCTCCATCCCCTACTGGATCCATTAGTGTGCCTACAAAGTCCATTGTTTCTCCCTCTCCAATCTGAACCATGGTTTTGGAGTCCCAGGATCCAAGATCTCTGAGAGTTTCAGTATCAGATCTGAGGAGGGTTCCTTCCTCCACTCCGACAATTTCCCTGACTGGATCTGCTCTGGTATCCTTGGATCAGAGTGGGTCTCAGAGTCAAGATGTCAGTGCCAGATCCAAGGGGTTGGGTTCGGCTTCATTTCTGTCAGATCTGTCCCTTCCTCTCAGAGCTTTAGCCCTTGACAGCTCGGATCTCATTCTCCCCTTAAGGCTCGGATCCGGGGATGGCCCCAACTTACCTTCTTCAGAAGCTTTGGCTCTGAGGAGGAAGGAAAGGGTTCCCTTGATTCCTTGGCTTTCAATGTGGTAGAAAAGGCCTTCTCTCTCCATACAGAACTGTCATCTCATGTCTCAGATCCTATTCTCTATCTCTCATTGACCCTGAGCTCTGAGTACATCAGACCTACTCCACAGGGACAGCCAGTTCCAATTAGTCACCAGACAGTTTCACTCCCCCTCTCTTCCAATACCTCCCCCCTGAACATCCCACAGAGGAGGTTCCTCAGAAGAGTATGTGTAAGAGGAGACACACAGAACCCCCACAGAGTTTCTCACAGAAGACACTGATTTTGATGAGGGAGAAGTACCCCCCAGATCTCCACCTGATGACATCTCCTTTGCAGGTATCCTAAAAATCTTTAAGCAGAAAGGTGGCTGTTCATCCCAAACTCCTTCTCCTGAAGAATTGGTGTTCCTGGGGGCTTTTGGTGTTTGACCATCTATGTCTTGGGTAAACCCACAGCAGATGAACCTATTGACTTGGTTTCCTACCAGGCATTGAAGGATCTGGACGCTGTCAAGCCCATACCCAAGACCCTAGACAAATTTTCCATTCCTCCTTCGGACCATCCTCATTGGAGCAAAGGAGTCACTTTTGATGCCATGGTTGTGGTGGCAGCCAATAAAAAATAGCTAGCAGAGTACAGCTCTTCTGTCCATCCTCCAAACAGGGAGTCCAGAGTATTGGACAGATTCAGAAAGCAAGTGTTCGCCTCAGCTACCATTGCTCTGAGGTCACTTAATTATTTGGCATATTTTACTAGGCTGCAGGGAGCTTTGACTAGAAAACTATCAAATTCTCTCTCTTTGAGCACACGCCTGCTGAGGATTTCAAAAACCCTTCCTCTCAGCTTGCCACTCTTTTGTCAATTTCAAACGTGTCAATGAGGTTTATCTCTCTCTTACAGCTAATGGTACCTCACAAGCTGCCAGTCCAGGTACTGCCTTACAGAAACATGCCTGGATGCAGCTGTGTGACTGTGGAGCACTTTAAGATGCCTTTTATTAATGCCCCATTTGATGGCCCTTCCTTGTTTTGGCCATCAGTTAAAGATACACTTACTTGCAGTGAGAAAGATGAAAAAACCCCGTCTGCTGTAGGAATCAATTTTTCTACCTCTCAACAGACCTTCTCTAGAAACCAAACAGGTGGTAATAAGATGTGGTTCCATAAATCTCAGGGGCATTTCCAGAATTCATGTGGGGATAATTCCTCCAGAGACAGAGGAGGAAATTTTAATGGTAGAAGTCATCCTAGAGGCAGAGGAGGACCACAGAACCAGGGCTTTAGAGATTCCTTTTCAGACAAGCCCTATCGGTACTTCTGAAGTGTTGCCTGATTGTTCAACTCTGGAGGCAGTTGGGGGTCACTCCCCTTTTCACCTAGATGCCTGAACAAATATCACAAAAGATTTATGGGTGGTAAGGATAATATCTAGATGTTTCCTTCTTCCTCCTTGTTAGGGAAAGAAACTTCCCGATGTTCCACCTGGTCAGAGGAAGGAATCAGCAAAAGAAATACAAAAGCTGCTAGAAAAAAGTGTCATCCAAAAGGTCACACCTGACCCAATAAGATTTGGAACTTTCTCACGCTTCCTTTTAATGCCAAAGAAGACAGAGGATCTCATACCCATTTTGGATACAAGTGGTTTTAACCAGTATGTGAAGAAGGCAAAGTTCCAAATGGTCAAGGTTCAGTCCATCCTGTCCTTTCTGTACAAGGATGACTGGGTGTGCTATACAGACTTTCAGGATGTGTGCTAGCACATAAAAATAGACCGACGATCCAGAAGTTATCTTCACTTTTGGCTGGGAGGCAATCATTACCAATACAGAGCTCTGCCCTTTGGACTCACCACAGCCCCCAGGGTGTAATAATAGCAGCTCAGTTGAGATGCAATGCATTTCAGGTGTTTCTATATCTAGATGATTAGCTCTTCACTGCTTCCTCCAGGCAGCAACTTCTACAAGCCTGGGACAATATGATCCAGATTTGAAATGCCCAATCTTGCCAAATCACAGCTTGCCCCAGTCCACAGCCTGGAATTCATCAGAAAGCCTCTGAACACTACGACTCAAGTGGCATCTTTACCCTTCCACTGCACTGCTTCTATAAGGTATCAGGTTGCAGAATATCTTTTTTCATCTTTCTCCTCCAGCAAGGTTGGTGCTTTGAGCACTTGGGTCTATGTTAGCTGCCATAATACTGCTTCCCCTAGCATGCTTCTTTATGTGAATTCTCCAGTGGACCTTAGCTACACAGTAGTCCATTGTACATCAACCCTGTCTTTTCAAATGAAACTCACCCCAATTTGCGAGTGTCACATTCTTTGATGGATTCAGTCTGATGATCTCTTTCTGGGTAGACCTTTTGTTTTTCATAAGTTCATAGCAGGTTACTAGGCTACCGACCTGGAGGTCATTTCAAGCCTAGCCATTTCATCCCAATTTAATACCATAGATACTCTACTCAATACCCAGGATTGTATTTATTAATGACTGCCCATGTCCAGGAGGGATGTGGGTGTTACCCCTGGTAAGAATTTAAGGTGCCCCATCCACTTGCCCAGGTTTCTTTTGAACAGTGACATAGAGGTGCTCTGCTACACATGAACTGGCAGCCAATTCCAAAGATGCAGCAAATCTGTCCCTCCAGCAAGTTCTGTTCAAGTTGCAGGCCATATTTAGGTCCCTGGAACAGGTAGCTCTATCCCAGTTTGATTTACAGATGTGCAACAAATTCATTAGATTTGGGTCTAAGATTGCTCTGTAACCCAGGCGTAAGTCTTCCATAAGAAGTCTATATGATACTGAGTATAGTATCATTTACTGTGAGAAATTTAAAATATCATATAAAAGGAAAGTACAGCTGTAGTTCAAAATCAGTGGTATATGTGGCTATGTGTAATCATGTTCAGTATTCTACACAGGCAAAACAGAAAGAAAGTTGAGCCAAACAATATATGAACATGAATATGCCATTAACAAGAAAAACGTAAATAATGCCCTGGCCAAACATCTCAATGAGAGTGCAAGGCATTCTTTTAGGTTTTTAGCAAAAGATCATGTACGCATTGATGACAAAAAACCACGGGGTGTTCTATTAGAACTTAAAGAATTAAAGTAGCAAATATGCCTACAAGCCGATAAATGGCCAGGCATTAATGAAAGAAGTTCGATAGCCCCAGTATTAAAATTAAAAGCCTTTGAAAGAAATAAAATTGTGGCTGTTTAAAAATACACCATTAGATTTTATTTATTTAAAAGTTCAGTTTTAATTTTTTATATGTTTATATATGTATTAGAATAGGTTGAATGGGCTTTGAATAATGGGTTTTATTGTATATATGACAGACGATGTATAAACACATCTTGAACTCTTATGCAAATATTTGTTTAATAATTATATAACTGAGTTAGGTGTTTTAATAGCAGGGGAGTTAGGAGTGCATCATTTGAAGTTCATTCAATCAGACAAGGAACAACAGTATTTAAGTGAGTTGAATATTTGATTAGTTGTCTGAAGAAGTTTACACTGATTAAATGAAAGTGCAAACCTTTCACATTGTTTTTTATTATTTTTATGATTAGCAAGTGATTATTGTATGTTTATGGCGTAATTATTAGACGAGACTGCAGAGTGGATGAGATCACAGTCACTGGATTTTTACAGTTTGTTTGTGTTTGATATTGAGTATAGTGACAGGGACTTTAGTCAGTCTGTGTATGGCACGTGCTGGAGTCCTTTGATCTTCTTAGTTAGAAACCTCTGCAGTTTCTCCAATTGCTGCACATGCTTTATACGGTACATTCCAATTCCAAAGGGGCATTATACTCAATTATGGGCCTGATTAGTAACAAGTATATAGGGGTTATAACTTCCTTTGCTCTAGAGGCAATGCCTTGCTAATCAAGTGTGTTATGTAGAAAGCCTTCCTTACTACAGTAGACATATGGTGGTCAAAGTTAAGGTCATGGTCTACTTGTGATCCCAGATCTCTTACCACTTTGTATGTACATAGGGTATTGTTGTTAATTTGATAGTGTGAAGGGACATTGTTTTTACCGAACGGAATGATGATGCATTTCTTTGCATTCAATCTGAGACCATGACTAAGATGCCAGTCGCTGGTCTGCATAAGGCCTTCCTGAAGTATGCTGGCATAATTTGTGGATTCAATAATTGCACCCAGTTTGCAGTCATCCAAAAGCTTGGTCAGCCACAGCCCCTTAGTTTTGGCCTGAACTTCTGAGAAGTATATACCAAACAGTAGGGGGGTTAGCACTGACCTTTGTGGCACCCTGCTGGTGACAGGTCTGCAGGTGAATATAGAGTCACCCACTTTGATGGTGTGTCACTGGCTTGTGAGCCAGTTGACAGCTCATCTTACAATAAAGGGGTTTATATTCAGTTTTCTAAGTTTATCATTAATGCCCGAGTGGGGGATTGTGTCAAAGGACTTTGCCAAGTCAATGTATGCTGTGTGCACAGATTTGCCCTTGTCAATGGCCCTGGTCATATTTTCAAAGAAATCCGCCAGGTTTAACAGGCAGGATCTGCCCTTGACAAAGCCAAATTGGATCAAATCCAGTGTTTGAAGGTTGTCTATGTCTTTATTTATGATGTTCATGATGATATGTTCCATGGCTTTAAAGATGAGGCTCATCAGACTTATGGGTCTATAATTCCCTGGGTCTGTTGCTAAGCCACCTTTGTGGAGGGGAATAACTGTTGCTGTTCTCCATTCCACCGGAACAAAGCCAGTGGTTAGGTTGTGATTGAATAGGATACTTAATGGTGATGCTAGTTCATGTTTAGTTTGTTTAGAAGACAGCCTGGGATGCCATCTGGTCCCATAGAGGCCGTGTTTTTTTTTGCCTTAGACAAGGCTTTAATAACCTGCTCTTCTGATATGTAGTGGGGGAAGTTGGGGGCAAGGTTTGTGATAAGTTTGGAGGGGATAAGAGACTGAAATTTCCACCAAATCTGTCTGCTAGCAGGTTTGCTATCTCTGCGGGATCAGTGTGTGTGATATCGTTAGTCACTAGTTTGGCACATGCTTGGGTCCTGCCTTTTAAGTTATATATGTAGCTGTAAAAGGCCTTATGATTATCCTTGGTTGTGATTGCTAAGTTTTCCTCAAAGTTACCCTTAGAGGATTTGACACGTAATCTTATTTAGCTGTTGAGGCTGAGGATGGTGCTTTTCCATTGTTGTGGCCTCTCCTTAGGTTTCTTAGACAGCAACCTTTTTGCATTTGTTGTAAAGTTTGTTGAAGCAAGATGTTTACCAAGGCAACTTTTTATTTCACTTGGGGCTCTGGGTTTGATTTTCTCTGGAACAGCTGAGTCTATACACTTATACAAGTGATTGTGCAGGGCTTTAGTGTAAGCTTTGGTTCAGTTACCAATTCCAGCTGGGGGTAGGGCTTGGAAGGCATTTATACCTTTCCCTTGGAGGGTATAGTTTGCTTTGTTGAAGTTTTTAAGTCTAACTTTACCCTTTGTGAGTTCTGGTGTTAGTGTCAGTTTGAAGGTGACTGATTTGTTGTCAGATTTAACTAATGAGGGTCTGACAGTTGTGGTGGTGCATCTGTTTGTCATGTTAGAGAGGACCAGATCTAGTATGTTTGTTCCTCTTGTTGGAGTTTGATCAATTTGTTCCAGGGCATTTGAGTTAACAAAGTCAAGGAACTTTTGTGCTAGTGAGTTAGGGCTAGAGTAGGTTTCCCAGTTGATGGTGAGATAATGGAAATCCTCCATGATCAGAGTGTTTGGCAATATTTGGATTGACTCCAGTTTGGTCAAGTAGGCCTTGTGCATATCATGATCCATGGCGGGGGGATCTATAACTAACTATGATTTGAATGGTGGTCTTACCCGCAGTAATCTGAACATGGAGTAACTCCATGGAGTTGTCCAGTCTAACTAGTCAGGAGGTGAATTTATCTCTAATATAGATAGAAACTCCTCCTCCTTTGGTTCTCATATGTTTGTTTTGCAGTCAGGAGGTGTGGATGGCATTGTAGCCTTGCAAGACCAGGTTACTCTCTGAGGCTTTGAATCAGGTTTCTGTGACTGCACAGAAATCTATATCTTCCAGTGATAGAAGGGTTTCCAGGGTGTGCAGTTTTTGGTTAAGCTCCTAGCAATTAGCAACATAAACCTTATCTTCCACAGCCAAAATCATTAACTAATAAGTAAAAAATCCATGACACTGCCAAAAGATACACCAGCCATTTATTACATCAAAAACATACTAAGCGCTTTCACCCATCATTCCATGGGCTTCTTCAGACTAAAGTGCAACTGCAAACTGCTTGCTTGTTTGTTTCACCCAAACAAAAGTTTCACTCTCTTTGTTTGTGTGGAGCAAACAAGCAAGCAGTTTGCAGTTGTCATTTCAACCAAGCTTGGGAAGAGGCACATTACTCTGAAGAAGCCCACGGAATGATGGGTGAAAGCACTTAGTATGTTTTTGATGTAATAAACTGCTGGTGTATCTTTTGACAGTGTCGTGGATTTTTTACTTATAACCCTTATCTTGTCATATTTTGTTTTTGAGACCTTGCCTAAAAAGGCACTGTGGGGGACACAAAAGCCTTTGCCAGCAGCCAAAAGCCTAGCGGTGCCAGGTGCAAACTGTCCCTGGCAAAGCAACAAGGTTTGTCCGCCATGTCATCCCAGGCTGACAAAAACTGGATCCCCTTTGAATGACACCAAAAACTAAGCCAATTATTGAAATCAATCATTTTTGTTTATACTGTGACATCATTCTAGGTGAGGGTAATATGCTGTTCAAGGCTAGGGACATACCTGCCTGGGACACATACTTGGAAAGCTCAATAATTTCTCTCTTCATATAGTCCAGTGAGATACGTCTCGGGTCATTCACTCCAACATGAACTATGACAGAGTCATAATGGTACTTGTTCCTGAGAGATTTAAGTGCATGCATGATCTGATGAATCCTGGCACCGGACAGGCAGCTGACTGTGACTTTCTTCTTATTTAACTTGGTGAGTGGGACATCCGTGTATCTCACTAATGGAGTCTCTAATGACAGGAAAATGTGTTTTTTGAGTGTTAGACCTTAAGGGCTTGGTAGGTGAGACACTGGTGTAGCTGTGTCTTGTGTGCTGTAGGAACTGTGTTAGTTGCAGCAGTCTTTTGTTTTGGAGGTCTCTGGTGTTTTGGCAAGTTTTTTGAGAGAACCTCCGCATATGTTGATTTATGTGTTGAATGTGTACTATGTGTATGAGTAGTGGTATTATGTGCATGAGTAGTGGTGGGTGAGTTGACAACCTTTTCAGTGTTACTGCTTTGAGTGTGAGAGAGCAGGGATTCAAGATTCTTGGTGTAGATACATCTCTTGAACTCAGTACTAGAGTGAGTTATTAGCAGAGGGTTGTCAATGTACATAAGGCAGTTGCTACACTGCCTCAGGAGACCCAAGTCAACAAGGCTGACAGGAGAAACAAGGATAGTCCAACTGTCCATAACGCTAGGTTTTAAGAACTGTTATCACAAAGCGGGTACCTTCACAACTAATTTAGGAGGTGCTTTGTAGATGGGTATTTCTGACAGAGTTTTTGGCTGGTGGTTTAACAGGTCACAACTCATTAGCAATACTTCTTAGACCTGAGATGTACTAAAGATGAGGACTACACTAATGATATAGCTGTATCTAAGGGAAACATTGCTGAAATTATTTGTCTAGCTGTGGAGCACAACTGCATGGCAGTAACCTGTTCAAACATGGAGCATTAATGCCAAAAGCTAAATACTAAACAAAAAAAAAATTAAAAAAAATTAAAAAAATCAAAAGAACCGATAAGGGTGCTTACTTAAAGCCCTGGACCAATCACTGTTCACCAGACAGGTTCCAATCAGCACACTTCTCTCACAAGGGTGCAGAAGGGCCCCTTCCAATCAATGGCTTGGAAAATCTGCTCAGAATACAACAGCCACTACAAACAAACCTAGCTACAGCAAGCCGGTATCTGGACTATGCTACAGCTACTAGCTACACTAACTTAGCCAGGAAACACTAAAAAAAAGTTTTAAATAGCAGAAACATAGCAGTGAGACACTAAAAAATGTTTTAAGCAACAGAAAAACATCAAGGAGACACTAAATAATGTTTTAAACAGCAAACAAATCAGTTATTTAAAACTGCTTGGCAGAAAAATAGATCAAACAGAAAAGAGCTTTTGCAAACAGTGAAACATAGCAGCAATTACTTTGCAAACAATGAAAAGCAAAAAAATCTTTGTAACACTGAAAACAGCAACAAAATACAATTTAACAGGCACAGTAAGGCAGACAAATGCAGTACAAACAGTGCAGTTTAGTTTACAGTATTTAAATACAGTATTAATTAAGCAGAACACAATAAAAAGTGCAGTAAATAGTATAATCAAGCAAAAAAGGCATCTATGTTTTTTGGGAAGCACAGAAGCCTCTAGTTATCTTCCAAATCCAGTTGCCACAGTAATCATGGATGCTTCCCAACTGGGGTGGGGTGGCATTTCTTGGAAAGGTCAGTCCAAGGCATGTGGTCCCCCAAGATATCAAATTGCATATCAACATCCTGTAGATGAGAGAAGTCCTTTTAGTATTACAGACATTTCAAGAATCTCTCCCTCTGGGGACTACTGCAATTCAGACAGACAACATGTTGGTAGTCTGGTACATCAACAAGCAAGGAGCTACCCAATCTTATCCCCTGTGCTGAGAGGCCAAGAGAGTATGGAAATGGGTGGTCTCTTCAGACTGCTTTCTAATTGTGATGTACATCCCAGGGAAAACCAATGTTCTGGCAGACAAATTAAACAGATCGATTTTGATGCCTCACGAGTAGTTTCTCAATCTGTCAGTAGCGAATATGATCTTCAGTAGTTGGGGCCAACCTTGCTGCAACCTACTTGGCTCCCCTCTCAAGAACAAGTGCATCAAGTACTTTGCTCTGACCCCCCCTCCCTCAGTGGGAGTCAGTGAGAGGTGCTCTGATTCACGTTTGGCCCTCGGGTATCCTTTATGGTCATCCTCCTCTTCCACTGATTCTGAAACTCTTGCAGAAAGAAAGCAGCCTGAAGAGCTCAGTAATCCTCATTGCCCCCTCCTGGCCTTGGCAAGCTTGGTTCCCCATCCTAGCGTCTCATCTTTGTTATCCTCCATGGATACTGGAGCCTCGTCAGGATCTCCTATCTCACCCATCAGGGATCCAACATCCCAACCTTCTCACCTTCAAGTTAACCAAATGGTTTCTCCATTTCCAATAATACTTAAACAGTCCAGGCTAACTGTTCCCCGTTCACAATATTATTTTGGCTTCACAAACACTTCCACCAAGAAAGTGTATCAGAGCAAATGGAGAAGGTTTCCTATTGGGCTTTTGACCAAAACAAAGACCCTTTTTCCGCCCCAACTTCTGCAATTCTTCATTTTCTTACAACCCCTTTAAATGAAGGGGGCAGTTTTTCTGCAATTAAACTTCAGTTGGCAGCAATCTCTAATTTCCATTCAGGAAATAAATCTTTCTCCCTGGCTTCTTCCAAATTGGGTAAAGCCTTTATGAAGGGCATTTTTCTTTTCAGACCTCTAGTAAAGGATCCTTCACAACCTTGGGACCTTACTGTGGTTCTTCAGGGTTTAACTCAGAAACCCTTTTAACCTCAGATAAATGTGATCAAAAATTTCTATCATGGAAAACAGTATTCTTGGTAGGTATAACTTTAGCAAGAAGAATGTTTGAACTCCAGGCTGCATAAAGTCAGTGTTTCTGTTCGAAGTAACTCTTCCTTTGTGCCAAAAGTAGCTTCTGAAAATAACATCAACCCACTGCTTTAATTTACCAGTCTTTTTTCAAAAAATTTCCAATAAAGGAGAGTATATGTTGCATCTCCTTGACGTACACAGACAACTATGTTTTTATCTTAACAAAACAAAACAGTTTAGGAAATCAGATCAGCTTTTCATATCCTTTTCCTCAAACTGCCTGGGTCAATCAGTTTTTCAATTTACCCTAGCTAAATGGATTATAGAATGCACTACTCTCAAAAAGGTTTAGATTTGCCAACACCTCTCCAAGCTCATTCGACTTGATCCTTGGCTATGTCATTGGCCTTTTGGTGAAGAACTTCTATTGACAACATCTGTGCAGCAGCCACATCATTCAAGGCGTATACCTTTATTTCACATTACAAGTTGCACATCCTATCTAGAAATAGAGCCTCCTTTGGTTCAGCAGTGACCAGAATATGCTTCCATGAGGGCCACCCAAGGTTTACATAGCCTGGGACTCTGTTCTATTAGTGAGGAAGAATGAATAAGGCAAAATCAGATTTATAAGTTATGTACTCACCATGACTAGGCATCTGTGTTGTCCATTTTCATTCTTCCTCACCTTCTCTCCCTTCTGTCCCCCATTCCTCGTTTTCTTCTGGAAGAACTTATTGGACTATGTGTGGGACCTACTGTTCCAGGTTTGAGCCCCATCTTTATTTCCATCTATCCTTTCTCTCTTGGACCAGAATGGGATAAGGCAGCAAACTCGATCTGAGGCAATGGTGGATGGAATAGTGCATTGTGGGTAGAGGGAGGAGCTCAAGAGCTGGATCTGTACTCTAGTGTATGTGGCCAAGTCGGATTTAAGGATCAGATCCAAGCCCCATTAATGATGAAGAATGAAAATAGGCAACAGGGATGCCTAGTTATGGTGAGTACATAACTTATAATTATTTCTTGAAGTTCTAAAGAGTGATCATAAGGCAGTAATAGTTACCATGACAATAGAAGTCCTTATGCTAATGTATTCACTAGCATGTATGAACTCCTGACTTTAATGTTGTATGTCACCAGGGTTCTGGAACTGAACTATACTTAAAAATATGATGTAATGGGATCCTATCTCGCCTACATTCATAACTGATGGGTTCAGAGCCGATCCGTCGGCTCCGACTCGGCCACTATACACTAGAACGAAGTCTCTCATTGGCTGGGCTTCCCCTTATCCCAGCATGCACCACGCCTGCTTCCCCAGATCTCGTTTGCTGCTTTTCAAGCTGGACGTGGTCTCGACTTGGCTGGAGCTAAGTGTATTTTCTTGACCTTTTTGGTCTTTTTGGCTAGGGTTTCTGTCAGCTTTTAAACAAACAGCTGTTTTAACAGCTTTGTGAGAGTTTGTGGTCAGTTTTTGTGAAAGTTAAAATTTTATATTTTTTTTCGAGCTTCTAGTGTACTGGGCAAGGCCCGTTTAAGTTAGAGGGCCTTTGCCCTTATTGTGTGCTTATTTTTCTTGTTGTGTGACTGAAATAGTTTCTTGTTTTACCTGTTGTATCGGGCTAAGCCCGTTTAAGTTAGAGGGCTTTAGCCCATATATTAGTTTTCTTCGTGTATTCTGGCTATCTGTTACCTGTTTCTACTG
Organism: Protopterus annectens; assembly: GCF_019279795.1. NCBI lineage: Eukaryota > Metazoa > Chordata > Ceratodontiformes > Protopteridae > Protopterus > Protopterus annectens. Next base: position 556,300,397 of record NC_056751.1, on the reverse strand, counting down.
TGTTCAATATGTCTAAGGAACAGAAATCAGGATTTAAAAAATGTGCTAAATGTAATTATAAAATGTCTATTACAGACAGCCATGCTGTCTGCGTGTACTGTTTAGGGCCTAAACATCTACAGGATACTTGCAGTGTTTGTCACGCTTTTTCTTCCAGGGTCCTACAGGAAAGAAAAAACAAGCTGATACTCAGAGGTCTTATTAAGCCTTCATTTGAGGGAGCATTGGCCTCATCTCCAGCTTCTAAAAAGAAAAGAGCATCGGCTCCGACCAGTCTGTTGGGCCCGACACCCAAGAAGCATAGATCGTCGGCTCTGACCAGTCCGTTGGACCCGACATCTAAGAAACATGGATCGACTTCTTCTTCCTCGGCTCCAATGGCTTCGGAGCCAATGGCTGAAGGGTCTGCCTCGGTGCTTCTTTCCTCGGCTCCATTGGTGTCGGAGCCGCAGGTTAGTGCATCGAGAGGCCAATCACCTACTTTGGCTCCTTTGGTTTAGGAGCCGTTGGAGGTGTGCAGCTCAGACTCTTCCCCCTTGGCCCCGGAGCCTCCTTTGGCACCAACACCCTTACAAACAGTTCCAGTCTCGGGTCCGATAGTGTTGGAACCCTTTCGGAGCTGATCCCCTGTTTTATCGAAGCTGAGGCAGAAGTCTTCTCAACCCCAGTCTATTTCCTCCAAATCCTCTAGGTTGTCGGCTTCGGATTTGGATAGGGTTATCCAGAGGCTGTTCCAGTCCCCAGTTTTTACTAAAATGATCTCGGCTCCAGCCCACTTGGCTTTGGAGCCGATTCCCCATTCCATGCATTTGATTCCTCCTCCAACCCCCTTGGAGCCGTTGGAGTCGGTACTGGTAGAATGCAGCGGAATCGTCCAGTCGGAGCAGGGACCCCCTCAGAGTTGCTCTGCTCCGACCTTCATTCCTACCCTGTCCTCGGTGTCAGGGTTTGGTACCGGGTCTTCCTCGGCGGGGGCCAAGGGTAACACTGTAGAGCTCACTTCTTCGATGCCCAGTCTTCCCCTCGGAGCATCGGCCACAGGTATTCCCGGTACCACCGTGGTCTCTCAGCAAGTGCCCTCTGCAGAGTCTGGAGGTCCTGATTTTGAGGCCATGAGGAGTGCGCTGGCCATGACCTTGCCAGTTCAGCAGGTTTCTACCTCACCATCCCAAGTTCTGGGTACTGGTGCCTCTGGAGACATTCTTTCCCATGACAGTGGGGCCCCAGGGCCTGAGGATACCCCCTTAGAGGGTTCCCTTCTTCCGGGGGGTCCTTCTGAATCTGCTTCAGATGAACCCCCAAGGAAGAAACTGTGCAAGAGGAAGCACGTTGATTCCCAAGATGAGTCCGTCACTTCAGATACTGAACTCGATGATGCGGAAGGGTCCCCAAAATCATCCTCGGATGACGTCTCCTTCTCGGACATCCTTGAGATCTTGAGACAGAGAGGTGATTGGCAATCCAAAGCCCCTACCGCTGAGGAGTCAGTCTTCCTCAAGGCCTTCAGGGCCCAGCCCTCCTCCTCCTGGGTGTCTCCACCCTTCGACAAGTTATTAGATCTAATCTCTCGGACGGTGTGGGAACATCCTGATACAGTGGAACCGGTGCCTGCCAGACCTAATAAGTTTCTTTCAGCCCCTCCCCAGAAGGAATTCCTTACTAAGGGTGTTGCAGTTGATGCTATGGTGGTGGCATCTGCCACTCAGCAGGACATGGCAGAGGCTTCAACGTCTATTCATCCTCCTAATAAGGATTCTAGGAGCATGGATAGGTACGGGAAGCATACCCTTTCTTCAGCGACCTTTACCCTGCGGTTGCTGAACTATCTCTGTCATTTTACAAGGCTCCAAAGGGACCTCCTCAAGGAATTAGGAGAGTCTCTTGCGGGTAATCTTCCTGAGGCGTTAGCCCAGACCGTAGGTGCCCAGATGACTACCCTATCTTCTATTGTCAACTCGTCCATGAGGCTCATTTCCTATGCAGCCGAAGGGGCGAGTAGAGCAGCGGGCATAGGAGTGGCTCTTAGGAGACAAGCCTGGTTATGCTTGTGTCCACTCGCGGAGGCCTTTAAGTCTTCCTTCGCTGATGCCCCCTTTGATGGGTCTTCTTTGTTTGGGCCCAAGGTGAAGGACACACTTACTCGGTGCGAGCAGGAGGGCAAGACCTTGACTGCCATTGGGGCCCATTTTTCCGCTCCCTCTAGACCTTACCCCAAGGCCCAGAGAGGAGGGAAAATGTGGTTCAGAAAATCCCAAAAGTTCTTCTCTACTCCACCGAGTTATCCCCCCTCCAGAGGCGGGGGGGGGGATTCAGGAAGCCGCCGCCCTAGAGGTGGCAGAGGCCCCCGTAACTCTGGAGACCGCGATTCCTTTCGTGGTTCCTCCTATCCTCAACATCCCTAGGATGTTGCCCGGCTGTGCTTCTCCGGAGCCAGTCGGGGGTCGTTTTGTGAAACACCCACAGGCTTGGAAATCTATCACCAAGGATCAGTGGGTGCTTCGCATTGTAACCGGAGGCTACCTTATCCCCTTTTTCAAGCCCCCTCCTCCTACAAGGAGAATCCCGGATGTGCCACCCAGTCAACGGGATCTAGCAGCCGTAGAAGTTTCAAAGCTGCTAAGCAAAGGGGTCATCCAGCCTGTCCCCGCCGACCAGATCGGATCAGGAACTTACTCAAGATTATTTTTGGTGCCAAAAAAGACAGGGGACGTAAGGCCCATTTTGGACCTAAGCTCATTAAATCATTTTGTGAAGAAGTCCAAGTTCCGGATGGTTACCCTTCAGTCCATTCTCCCGTTATTGGAGAAGGATGTCTGGATGTGCTCCATAGACCTCAAGGACGCTTACTATCACATTTTGATACATCAAGAGTCCAGGAGTCATTTACGCTTCCACCTAGGAACCAGTCATTTCCAGTTTTGTGCACTGCCCTTTGGTCTCACCACAGCCCCCAGGGTGTTTACCAAGTGTCTGGCAGTGGTGACAGCTCACCTGAGAAGTCTAGGATTCCAAGTGTTTCCCTATCTCGACGACTGGCTCCTCACTGCCACCTCCGAGCATCTACTGATTCGAGCACTGATGGCCACAGTAACTTTGGGTCTCTCGCTGGGAATCACTTTCAATTGGGAAAATTCTGTGCTGCGGCCATCTCAGCGTATCACCTTTATAGGCGCAGAGTTAGACACAAAAAGGATGCAGGCATTTTTGCCATCAGAAAGAATTCAGGTTCTACAATCACAGATTCTAAATTTGTTACCAAAATCTCGAGTTCCTGCCAGACGGATTCTTCAATTATTGAGCACGATGGCTGCAACTATCCTCCTAGTACCATTAGCCAGGCTGCACATGCGGGTGCTGCAATGGCTATTATCGGTTCAATGGTCGTACCAAGAACTTCCCCTGAACCACCTGGTTCTGATTACGGACAGTTGTCGTCGGGACCTCCGTTGGTGGCTGCGTCAGTCCAACCTGGACCGGGGGCGTCCCTTCGCCCTTCGGCCCCCTGTTGCCACAGTGACCACGGACGCCTCCCAGATAGGGTGGGGGGGCTCATTATCTGGACAGGTCTGTCCAAGGCACTTGGCAGGATTGCGAAGCGCACCTTCACATCAATATCCTGGAAATGAGAGTGGTGCTTCTGGTTTTGCAAGCACTTCATCAGGCTCTCCCTCAAGGTACTATTGCGATTCTATCCAACAACATGTCAGTAGTTTGGCACATAAACAAGCAGGGCGGAACCAGGTCCTACCCCCTTTGCAGAGAGGCCATGAGAGTATGGCACTGGGCCATAGCTACTCGATGTTTCTTAGTAGCCATGCACATTCCGGGGAAAGCCAATGTGATTGCAGACAGGCTCAGCAGGACTCTCCTGTTGCCCCACGAGTGGTCCCTCAACAACAGAGTGGCTGCGCAGATCTTCGCCAAATGGGGTCTCCCCTGTTGCGACTTGTTCGCCAGCCCCAACAATGCGAAGTGCAGAGAGTTCTTCACTCTGACTCCCTCCCAGGGGCAGTCTCCCAGGGACGCTCTAGCCCACAATTATCCCCCGGTCTCCTTTATGCCTTCCCCCCGATCCCCCTTCTTCCGAGGGAGCCACATGATTTTGGTCGCCCCACATTGGCCCCGTCAAGTTTGGTTCCCATTCCTTCAGAAGTATGCAGTACAGGGCCCTTGGATTCTGAACCCAGTGCCGGACCTGTTGTCTCATCAGTCGGGACACTCTCATCCATCCCTTCGGTCTTTGCGACTGGCTGCTTGGTTACTCCACTTCCATCCTTAGTTAGAGATAACTCTCTTTCTCCAGAAGTGATGTACATTTTGTCCTCTTCCCACAAGCCGTCCACTGTTAAGCTGTATTCCAGCAAATGGAAAAGGTTTGCCTTTTGGGCCCAGCAGTGAGGCATTGATCCTCTTATGGCCCCAGTTCCGCAGGTCTTGGAATTTGTAGCTTCATTGTTTCATTCAGGCTCTTCAGTCTCCACAATTAAAGTTCAACTGGCGGCTATATCTAATTTTCATGTTTCTATAGAGCCTTCCTTAATGGCTAACAGACTTTGCAAGTCCTTTCTTAAGGGAGCCTGGCTCCTCAGGCCTCCCATGGCTCATCCTGTGCCCCCTTGGGACTTAAATTTGGTTCTGGCCTCCTTAACTGCCCGTCCCTTTGAGCCGGCAGCCACTTGTGATATAAAATTTCTGTTGTGGAAAACCTCCTTTCTAGTGGCAATAACTTCTGCTAAGTGGGTTTCAGAGCTTCAGGCTCTTTGCTCTACTCCTCCTTATTTGATTTTTCATAAAGACAGAGTTTCCCTCAGATTGAATCCATCCTTTTTGCCTAAGGTAGCATCCCCTTTGTGCATCCAGCAATCATTGGAGCTCCCCGTTTTCTTTCCAAATTTTTCTAATAGAGCAGAATATACCTTCCGCCAGTTGGATGTTCACAGGCAACTGCGTTTTTACTTAGAAAGGACCAGTCAGACATGAAAATCTAACCAACTGTTTGTGTCCTTTGCGAAGAATAGGTTAGGTCTACCAGTTGCCAAAACCACCACAGCCAAATGGATTAAGGATTGCATTTCTTTCATTTATTCCCAGTCAGGCAGAGAGTTACCTTTCCCACTTAAAGCTCATTCTACCAGGGCTATGGCCACTTCTGTAGCTTTTCAGTCCAAAGTTTCAATAGATGATATTTGTGCGGCTGCTACTTGGTCTTCTCCGCACACCTTCATTTCTCATTACAAGGTTGATGTGGCTTCCCGAGGCAGAGCTTCTTTTGGCTCCGCAGTTCTCAGGAGTGTGTTCCAATGAGCCACCCGGGATTTAGGTGCTAGGGACGCTGTCCCATCAGTTATGAATGTAGGCGAGATAGGATCCCATTACATCTTTTAGTTATGTACTTACCATAATTTTGGATGTATGGGATCCATCTCGCCTACATTCATACATACCCACCCACCTTCCCCCTACCTTTTGGATTTGGAGGAAATATTGCTCTTGCTGAGCTCTCCTCTGGAAGGGCTCTAGTTGGTTACAGTTATTGGTATGTGTTTTCTGTACCTGTATGAATGTATGAAAGCTAACAAACAAGATCTGGGGAAGCAGGCGTGGTGCATGCTGGGATAAGGGGAAGCCCAGCCAATGAGAGACTTCATTCTAGTGTATAGTGGCCGAGTCAGAGCCGACGGATTGGCTCCGAACCCATCAGTTATGAATCAAGCAAAAAAGTACCAAACCCAATGCAGGGTTTAACGATAAACACAAAACGATGATTCAGACCACTGCACACGGACCAGGCAAAATAACAGTAGACAAATCCTTTATTGGAAACTAAGCGCTTTCACCATTCCAAATGGCATCTTCAGAGTAAAAGACTCACACAACACACCCCTTTTATAAGACTAAATCAATTAAATAATTGAATAATTAATTAACAAATTAGAAAATTGATATTATAAATTAAAAAATATATATAATATTAGTTTCCAATAAAGGATTTGTCTACTGTTATTTTGCCTGGTCCATGTGCAGTGGTCTGAATCATCGTTTTGTGTCCATCAGTTATGAATGTTGGCGAGATGGATCCCATACATCCGAAGTTATGGTAAGTACATAACTAAAAGTTGCTTAATGTAGATTCTAAATTATTTATGAAGCTGCATAATACAGCATGTTTTCTAGAGCAGAGGAGAGAAGTGGTTATAGTTATTTGTAGTATATAGAGCTGTTTTAACATTGTGCAGTTCATTTATATTACAACTATATTCTGACAATGTGATTATTACTCATTATTTGTTGGAACATGTTACTTCATTGTTATCTTTGCTATCCCTGCCACAGCCATTGCTGCATATTCAGACTGAAACAAATAAGACAAAACAGACACAAATCTCAGTGGACAGCAATACATGGTCCAAAAGAAGTGTCAGGGTATTCAAAAGCATGAACACTGACATTATTAAGAGTTGGGAGAAGTAATGGTCCATTTAAAGAAATTGAACATTGATATACTGAAGTAGTCATAAGGCTATAAACCCATAAATGAAGTGAAACGTGATTTTATTAACACCCTAATGAAGAGACAGGATATTTATCCAAAACAAATATCATAACTGGTGACTTTAATTTTCAGTGTGTGCCACTTTCCTGTGCTTTTTCCTTAATTACAACTTGCAGCAGTTAATGCAAGGCCCAACATGGCACAGTCCCCTTATAGGTTACCTATCCATGCTAATTGACTTATGATCACCCATCCTAGTAAATTAGAAAATATGCATATACCACATATCATTATTACTTCCAGCTTTTCTACACAGCAATATTCTCCTCCTCATGAAACGATCACCTATTGTGACCTTATATAAAACAACATTTTTCTTCTCCTGGTTAATTTAGCTGTCATTAGTTGGTAATCTCTAACCTCCTAGACTGATTGTAACACACTGCTCTCCGGTATTTCTTAAACATCCTTCTATACTTTAAAAATGAATATTATGCATTGCAGTACAGGAGAAAAAAAAGCATTCCCCAGCAGCATGGTTTACTTAGACTATAGTAAAGCAATGAAAATGCATAGATATTCCCTGGTCTATATATATTGATTAAATAAGAAGACTTCAGCAGATATATTGTATCCACAGGCATCACAGTAAAAAGCTAATAACTAAAATTAAGGGTTATCATATCCAAATTAAAGCCAATGATAAGCAAGATAACTATTCTATTAGTAACAACTCCAATCTTCTTTGATATTATCAGTAAACACTGTGGACAGTCACACATAAGCAGTAATATACAACAATATCACCTGAAAAATATCATGCAAAATAATATTTCTGTAGCTAGTTTACATATCTCAGCTGCATGCAGGATACTCCTATTGCTAACATCTGCTCCAACACTCAAACAACCCATCACTTCCATATTGGCCATACTGTCGGTATAGTCTCTTTCCACCTGTGTTTCCTGTCAGTAAACCTTTCACAGGACAGCAAATGAGTAAAATCCCTTAGTTGATGTGGCTGTCCTGCAACAGATGTCCTCTAGCTAATATTTTCACATGTTTACAATACCTCAACCTCATCATGATACAGCGTATCTTCAATGTATCATTTCAGAAACATCCCCCCACCTGACATTTACAAACTGGTCACCAGTATTTCCTTACGTAAAGTCACCAGTTCCTCTACTGAACACTGTCCAAAATCTTTAAAAAAGCTGCCTGCTTCCAATTAACACAGCAGCTTATGAAACATATCCTCCTTTATATTAACCACCATATGCTGCTGCATTCATCTTTCACCAATAACACCTACAGATGGAAGGTGAAATATGTACCAGCACTATCTTTATAAACATAAAAGCATGAGATAACATTTTTCATGCATGGTCACTATAAACTCAGTATCCAATCATTAACATTCCAGGGTTTAAACAATATTTACAGAATAATTTCATGAGTAAACATGTCACTGTCACATTGTCTCTCATGTTTCTAATGTTGGTATGCCTTTATTCAGTGATAGACCCACACTCTAGTTTTATGACCTGTTCATGCCATCCATCCTTCATACCCTAGGTACAACTGACTTCCTCTTGTGCACAAATTGCTTGGCGTTATGGATCGCAGTTCAGGATTATCAAACTATATCGGATAAGTTAAAAGAAAACACCTTTAACACGTGGTTACATGTATTAGACAATGCCTTGTTTTTCTAAAACAAAATGTATGACTTTAGGAATTTCTAAAAAGTTATCCTCTTGCAATAGAATTAACAGCATTTTTTCACATAGAGGTGACATAACTGACATAATCCAAATATATAAATATGTTGCTGACTGGATTCATTTGACTTTTTCCTTCAGTGGGCATAAAGTTCAAAGGCAACAAAATCACACTATTTCATCTGACATAACTCACTCAAAAAATCAAAATATCAGGTGCTAATGCCAAACACTATTTCTTCTTTTTCATACTTACTTTATCTTCTATCAGACGTGTTTAAAAATATACAGAAATTACACACATGCTCAACAAAATCTGCCATTATGCATTTCTCACCTAAAAACAGAATACTACTGCATTATAAAAGAAACATTTATTTTTATATTTTTAACTGGGTAAGTGTTTTAATCCAATGACCTTTTTTCAGCCATAACCCAGGCCAGAGGCAGTTTGTAAAAAAATTATTATAAACTGGATACAATATATGATAAACAATACTGCACATTTTACAGTAGATGTTACACTGACTTATAGGTAATTATAAGTACTAGTTCATTGTGATGATACATTGTTGCAGAGTTATGAATAGCTGTTCGAGCAGATAAACTGTTACACAATTAACAGTTAAATGGTTGATACAATCACTGTACAGAACATGCAGCTCACAGTTCACAATAGGGTTTTTATTGGGAACTGATTAACTATCAGCATATATATATATATATATATATATATATATATATATATATACACACACACACACACACGTGTGTGTGTGTGTGTGTGTGTGTGTGTGTGTGTGTGTGTGTGTGTGTGTGTGTGTCTATATGTACAAGGTTTGATGGCTGTAAATGCAAACAATTATAGCTAAACAAGTTAGTAATGTAAATTGACTTAACTTAGGAGGTTTAGTTGGAGATGAGTAATTGCAACAAACTTTTTATTAAGAGGAAAGTCTTCCTGGAAAACAGTGCTATGAATAAACCTGAAACTCTGCTCATTTTCTCAACAACTTGCCAGACTTACATTAATACTGCTCCATCTAAATCAGAGTCCACCTTCCACAAATACACTAAGACCTTGGCTGAATATAACAGTTCCATGGCCTAAGATGCTGTCATGGTTAGCTCTGTCTGTGTCACTTAACTCCTTAAAAACCTTCTCTGTTCTTTGACCAAAGGTATAGAACTTGTTCCATCCATAATTACTAAGCAGAAATCACTGACAGACTTCAAAAGCTCCTTAAAGGCTCAGTCCAGTTCTGGTGAAGCATGAGCACCTCTTGCAAATGTCACTGGTTCTGCTTCTCTTACTTACCCCTATTATACAATATCTAACCATAGAAAAGGTCATTAGCAATACTTACAATCCTATATATGGCACATATAGTCACAAGCACCAATCATTTTATATCACTGTCATCATCTGTAAGATGTGTTAATAGCTAGCTTTACTGTATCCTTATATTACACAATATAAACCAGAAATACAGTTTTAGCATGTGTATACTATACCACTGTCTTTGTATTTATATATTTCAGCTGTGTTTCTCCTTTGTACTTGTAACAATATTGTGGCTGTTGTGAACTGGTTCACCAAATTTTTGGGTCTATATCATTACATCGAATTGGTGATAAGTTCGAACACCCTTTCTTCGAATCAAAAAAGTCCGAAAGCTCTAAACCCAAAGTTACGGAACATCATTTTTTTTTTCCCAGGGAAAAAAATCAGTGGGCTGTCTTCAGGGCTTTACTATTTCCTCCATTGTAGTGTGATCTCAGAGTTGGTATATTTAAGTAGGGGGGGTGTGGGGGGCACAGCCCCCTATGTTATGGGTTGTGCGGGTGAAGCCCCCACTTTAGTTTGTTTTAAAGTTGTGATTTTTTTTCACAGAGCAGTGATTTCTTTTCCCTGGGAAAAAATTTGCTGTTCTGTGAGTTCACTGTTCAGGGTTTTCGGACTTTTAGGTTCAAGCAAAGGGCGTTCAAACTTATCACCATTCGATGTGATGATACAGACCCTAACTTTCATATGAAAAATAAATAAATTCACATTGTCTGTAGAAAAATGGAGAAATGACAGGGCACACAAATAAATTAACATAAATGTTAAGAATACTCTGGAGAAGAAGTAAAGTATCTTTTAAAGAAACTGAACATTAATCCTATTAATACCCTGAATAAAAGCTTTTGCAATTACTCAAAATGTACTGGAGAATAAAATGTTGTAATGTCCTCAGACATTACAAGAAAATGTTTCACCTAGAGAAAGACAGACAAATGGATTTACATAACTTCATAACATCAGAAAGTGATGAACTAAAATTTTACCATGAATGCAATATTTATTTATTAGTATTTCAAAACTGGGCATGTGATAAGATCCAAAGACATTTCCAGGCTAGCGGTGTTCAAGATATATGTACTAGAAATGAGAACACATAAGCAAACAAGACAGTAACAGTTACAAATCCACAAGTTGTACGTACTTAAGCTAGAAAACTACACAGGATGGTAATCACTGTAGTTTTGTGGAAGATAAACACTATTGGTTAAACTTTTGGCTGTTTTTCATTGGTTGTTTCATTTCCATGTTTATTTCATATTGCATGCGAAGAGGAGCCATTGCTGTCTTACTCTTAGACTCTTGGAAGTTGATCAACTATGTACAAGCAAAAAATAAAGTGGCGTTTTGACTACATTTTGTTTCAGTAAACAGGAAAGTACATTTATTCTACTGCAATTATAGTCAATTAGCTATTTAAATCAGTATATAGTGGTTTCTGTCATTTTTTTCTGTATTTTATTGTGTTTTCCTTGAATTTGAAGTCACATCTACTAATTGAAGTTGTTTTACAGATTGCAATGCCTTTCAAATTGTTTTAGTGCTGTGCATGGCTATTTAAATTAGATTTGAGTGGTTTCTGTCATATTTTCTGTACTTGCCATGTTTTCTCTGAAATTGAAGTTACAGCTATTAACTGAAGTCATTTTACAGTCTGCATTACATTTCAACTGGTTTCTCTGCTGTGCCCAGCTATTTAAATTAACTATGACGGGTTTATGTCATTTATCTGCACATTTACTATGTTTTCTATGAATATGAAGTTACAGCTATTAACTAAAGCTGCTTTACAGTTCATGATGCATGTCAAGTGGTTGATTTGTTGTTAAATGAATTAATCAGTGTTACTGCATTTATTTGCTATATTTTTGTCACTTTTCACTGTTACAGCAAACAGCCAGCTTTGGCCTGGTGTGTGAGTCATCTAGAGCTTGTAGTGGATGTTCTTGTGGCAGGACTTGTTTGATATAGTTCTGAGGAAGATAAACACTATTGGTTAAAACTTTAGCTGTTTTTCATTGGTTCTTTCATTTCCCTGTTCATTTCATATCATGCAGAGGTATGCTCTGTAGCATTGTTGAAATGTGCACTTCTCAGAAACAGGTACTTTCAGCTGTAACTTTTTTTAGTATAACCAACTCACCCAACTATTATCAGTAAATAGACTATTGCTATGCACAGGTGCAGCAATCTGTGCAGAGATGCATACTATGCAGAGCTGAGCACCTAGCACTCTAAAATAGCTTGTAGCAGCCCCTAGCAGAACTACATTGGGCAGCTTACCCCACAGCCACTACAAATATGCTCAGTATTACTGTTAGGCAAATTTCCTGAGCTGTTTAACACAGCTGCAGTTTATGCATGTTATGTATTTACCTAAATAGAAATTCAAATGTGACTACATTACACTCTTCTTAACAGATAACTATCTTAAAAGACTATACATCTCTATCATATTTTAACATCTGCAACTCTTAAAAAATCAGATCAACTTTTATTTCACACTGGATAAAATGGAAGTTCAACAAATATTTAATAGTTGTGGAAGCTTCACTCTCACAAAAAAAAGCAGACTATGAACATTGCAGTAACACACCACATGCTATGTACCAACCTTGATACATAACATAATGTCATCTGCTGACCCTGTAAAGAAATCATTACCTAAGCCTCTTAGACCCATAAGAACAAAGTCTCAGCAAAAATCAAACATTGTATCTTATAACATCTCACCTTTAAGAAAGAGTCAACATAGGATAAAGGGTCTCAATTCAAGTATACCAGACCACTCTACAACAGAAATGTTTTAGTGATCATTGACTCCATAGTGCAACATATAGATTCCCTACTCACATTGCAGGATAAAGACAGGATCTCAGATGTTTTGTGGGCCCTTAGGACCCTTGCACCAGACAAATATAACTATGCCATGGTACTTGTACATATGGGGGCGAATGGCTTTGGCTGAAAAACCTTGACGGAGATGTAGAGTCATGTCTTAGCTCTCTATGCACATCACAAATGCAACCAATACCCTGATACTGAGTAGAATCTTCCCTTCTCCATCAATGATGCCTAGGTACAAAGAAAAATGATTGGCTTCAATAACCGATGTCATTCTAGGGGGATCCAGTATGTGTCAGCAAGGAGTCAGATACTTAACAGTCCTACTTACTATGCAGGGAATGGTCTCCACCTTTAATTCAAAGGTTTCCACATACTGGCTAAAACCTTTGCTGTCCCCATAGTGCCATTTTTAGGCAAAGTACAGGTAATGAATATTCCACTTAAAACAACAAGCTGCCCGATCTTGAGGCACTCCTAAATTTGGGAGACATCCATATATGTGTTTTAACTGAAACATGGTAAAATGCCCAGAAAACACTCACTCTACACCCGTGTTTACGGTGCCTTGTGAATGGAAATGCTGTGTTGTATCCATATTTGTCAGAGGCTATATCTTCTATGTAGACAGATTCCCAGAAACCCATAAATGGAACTTATAAAACCTCAAATCACACTAAACAAAATCAACCATCAGATTCTAGTCTATTACAGAACACCTTACATGCCCCCAGAGGTTCATGCAAGGTTCCTAAATATCATTGATGACCTGTCAGAAATAAGAACTCCACCATTCTGTGAGACTTTAACTTCCCATCAATTGACTAGAGTTTGTACACCTTCAATGTAGGATATACATAAAAAGTTTTATACTAATAAATAAAAACTCAGTGGACCACATTGTTACTAGCCCAGCTAGAGAAAAAATAGTCTTGGCCTGGTATTTACAAATGAGTCATACCATAAGCTAGTAATCTTTTCCCCTAAAATTATCTAAACCCCCATAAAACCACTATATCAGATTTCAAAGTCATCAGGTGTACAAATCTCCTCAAATGTTATGACAAGGTCTTCAAATTCACTTAGAATAACATTATCTCAGATATCACCTCAACAGATTGATTCACAAAGGAATTGTATACCCACATACATAAGTGTAAAGAACTGGAAGTCCCATCTATATCCAAATACAATGGGACATATAAAAGCAAACCACCCGGGTGGTCCACTGACAGAAATAAAACTTGCAATAAATGAAAAAAGAAAAACTCATTAGAGTACACAGCAGATCTAAAGACCTCCAAGTCAATGAAAATAATAGACATTTAATTAATAATTTAAAAAAATATATTAGCTATACTAAGGCACCTCTCTTAGGTTGACATCTGAAGCTAATGACAATCACAAATCCTTCTTTAGTTATGTTAGGAAACAGAACTCATACTAAATAGCCTTCTTGCTCATGATGGACATTGGCAATATACTATCAAATACATTTAGTGCAAACTTCACTCCTGAAACGACTGTCTTACAATCCTCTTATCTCTCAATCCCCCAAAACCCCCCATCATCACTAAATAACATAAACTGAAAGTGCTATCCAAGACCAAGAACATTTCTTGCATGAGAGCAAATAACATACCAGGCTGCTTGATTAAGAGTACTAAATATACACTGGAAAAATCTTTCCATTAGCTATTTAACCTAAGCCAGGCTACAGGTTCGGTCCCAGAAGTATGGAGTACAGCTTTGGAGATATCATTCCATAAAGGTGGCCCTACTACCAACTTTGGAAATTATAGGCTTATTAGCCTGACAAGTCTCATTTATAAGTTCATTAAATGCATTATAACAGACATGGTTAACATAAATATTAAAATTCTCATCAGGATAGATGCACAGCAATTTGACCTTTTTCCCTGTCTAATGAACCTGGTAAACCTTTTCAAAAAGAAACACAAGCTGTTGACAGTGGTCACACTGTACATGTAACATATATGTAATGATTTAACCAAGACATTTGACACCATCTTCCAGGTTAGCATAATTAATAACCTAAATGTGTTACAAATAGCCCAATGTGTGATTTGATGGGCAGATAAATGGATAAAAGACAGAACCCACATGGTGAGGGGGGCAGTGGCAGCATTAGAGCACATGAAAGCATCCAGCAGTTCTCAGTGCTGAGGCAATTTTTGTTTGTATTTACTTCTCTGACCTACAGACTAATAAACAAGACCTATGGCTAACCAAATTAGTGGACAACTGCAAACTGGGAGTCACTGTCAAATTCCCTTCTAACACAGAAGCCCTCTAGCAAGAACTTCCACTTGCAAATGCCAGGGGTATTTAAAATACTCTATGTTTAAATTAAATGCTAAAGAATGCAACATTGTTGCATTGGGCAGATAACCTCTCCCCTCAGGTATATAGCAATATATAGTAAAATATAGTCAGAGACTTGGGAAAGTGAGTTGATAATTACCTCTCCTTTCATCACCATGTAGCAATGGTTGTCAGGAAATTCTCTACTTGCCCTCTGCTGATAAGTAAGGGAATACCATATAGATCAAAAGTGGTTATTGTCCGCACTGATCAGACCAATTATAGAACACAGCTCCTCCTTTGAGATGTACCTCATCTGACATATCACACAGTTGGGAAGACCCAGAGATTCCTTACAATGAGGCTGACAACCTTATGATTGCTAAACTAACTGAAAAGACTAGAAGCGATGTCCCCCTTTTACATGTGTTATAGGCCCCTCAGAGGACACCTATCTCTTGCATTCTCAGCAATCAAGGACCCAGATGTCCAAGATCTCTTATATCTCCACGTCTCAACTTCTCCACATTTGCCAAAGTGTTACAATTTTATGTTGTAAAAGTTTGGCCATTCTGCTATTCCATTTTGATGTAAGACAGCTCCAATTTCTTCACTTTGATTGGATTTATTGAAGAACCAGTTCTCAAGTCTGTCACAGTCAAAATGGACAGTGCAGAATGTACCTGATTTTGGCTCATATTTTTGCCTGTCCTTCAGAAACTTTAATTTTTTAGTAAATCCTTGAGTAGTACAGCTATCTGATAATGCCGGTAATAGTGACATACTTTGTATTGCCTAGAAAATGCTGTAAAATGCATGTTACTATTACTGAGTGGTAAATGCTTGCAGACAGTACATTTGGGAATGTTTGGGGGGAAGATTGCCACACAGAACATAGGACTGCTTCTTAGCTGCCTCAGAATTTGCACAATGTCCCTAATTTTGGTTAATGTTTTTTTCCTGTTCTTCATAAAACGTAATTTTCCTGGTAAATCACTGATGATTATAGTCAGTCAATAATGCCAGTAATTGTCATACTTGTTATTCATCAGAAAATGCATTTCGATGCAGTATCTTTTACTGAATTAGATTTTAAATGAATTAAAATAACATTTAAAATAAAACTGTTGCCTTTTGATCCCTTGACTCCCCCCCACCCAATTATTTTTGGCTTTGTCAAGAATTCTTGGGCAAAGAAATTGAGCAGCATTTTTCTGTTCCTCATAAAATGTCTGGCAAATTGATATGGATTGCAGTCATTAAAGAATGACAGACATGAGTTCCAGACTTCATATCCTTCAAACATGTTTGTTAATTCAATGTTGTTAATCTAGCAACTTTCTAAGTATGTAAGAGCAATATTTAAAATCTGTACCACATTTAGGATCTTTGTCTGTGATTCTTGAACTAAGAGGTTGAGAGGGTGGAGCTGCTGCAATAGGGTATGTGGGTCTGGAAGCAGGGCCTCTAATACATTTCTAGACAATTATTTACATATTCATATTTTCATTTGATCTCCAGCAGACATCTAAGATGCAAACAGTCACAGGTGGCTGTAATTGTTGACCGTGTGTGTGTGTGTGTGTGTGTGTGTGTGTGTGTTTTTCCAGAGGACATAGTTCTCAACTCCCCCTAATCTGATTCTGCCTTATATTTTTGATATAATGTTCATAAAATCTGTGTTTGTTTGTTCAATTGTTGCTGACTGCAGTCAATAAATAGCAATAAACATAAGTTTTGAACTTCATACCATTCAGAAAATACTTTCTAATGCAAAATGTGTTATACTAGCAACTCCAAATGTACATCAGAAAAATATTTAAAATCCGTCTTGATTTTGGGTCTTTTTTCCTGATTCATGAGCTACGTGGCTAAAATGGCATGGGGTGTTGTGGTGGGTTGCTTTGTATGGTTCTAATAGCACCAAGTTAAAAAATATTTCTGGGACGTTATTTATGCATTTATTCATTAATTTGATCTCAAGCAGAGGTCTAGCAAAAAGGATACAAGGCTGTAAAGCTACAATATATTTTATACAAAAAAATGGAAGAGCTTATAGTCAATATTTTACTAGGTGGCAAAAGAGTTTTAGAATGTTACTCTAAGTGAATTTATATAGTGTAAGGAACTAAAATTAGTAAAATTATTTTTTTTCTGAAGACATGAGCAGTCAAATAAAAAAGTGGCCCATATGTACAAGCAAATTTTAATCTGTGTGGCTTTGTTAGCAATGCTTTGAGCTCAGGTTAAGTTCTAGGTTGAGGTGTCTCCTGTGTTTTTATTTATCCACAATATAAATGTATGTTTAGTGAAAGTTCCACAATCATGTTATGGACAAATAAAAAACCAGAAAATTTATATTAATTTTGCTAACCAAATTTTAGTTAAGACTGATGTATAGCCAATGAAATAGACGTGTATTTTTTACAGTGCGGTAAAGACTGATTTTTCTGGTATACCATGTAGGTTCATAGGTTCATAGGCAGGTACTAGGCTATTGGCCCTAGGGCCTATATAAGCCTAGCCAAAAGGTACCCTGGCTTGCGTCACCCAAGAAAATTATTTTCCTGTGCCACTGTCGAGCAGAGCCACAGAAGTGATCCCCGGGATGAATTTCCTATCTCCCATCCAATCATCAAGATTTTTCTTGAAGAGTGCTAATGAGGAGCTTTGTTTGATATAGATAGGTAGTTTGTTCCAGAGTATGGGAAGTCTCTGGGACAGGAATCTATCCCTCCAGCATGTTCTGTTTATTGTGGTGACAAGGTTTAGGTCCCTAGAGCATGTAGCTCGTAGGGATTGGGATTTCTTTAAGTGGAGCATGTCTAAAAGCTCTGGGTTTGACATAGCTTTGTGTGTTAGGCAGAGATCACCTCTGAGTAGGTGATATGCGATGGAGTAAAGCTGCAGTTTTTTCAGAAGGTCTGCGTAGGGCATCTGTTTGAGGCCAGTAATCCTCTTTGTGAGGTATTTCTGTGGCCTTTCCAGTTGTTGTAGATGTCTTGTGAGGTACATACCAAAAAGGACATTGCACTCTATAGTGGGTCTAATGAGTGACAAGTAGAGGGGAACAATGACCTCTTTTTTCCTGGAATTTGAAACCTTTTGTGATGAGGTGTGCCATGTAGAAGGATTTCCTGACTACTGTGGCGATGTGATTGTCAAAGGAGAGACTACTGTCCACCTGTGTCCCAAGGTCTCTTATCACACTTTTGGTGTTAAGTAGACTACCGCCTATGTGGTAGTTCATGGTTACAGAGTTTTTACCAAAAGGGATGACAATGCACTTTTTGGCATTGATCTTGAGGCTATGGCTTTGACACCAGGCATCTGTCTCAGCGAGGCCCTTTTGTAGGATGTCCACATCTTTTGGAGTTTTAATTATGGCTCCTAGTTTGCAGTCATCTGTGAACTTCATTAGCCAAAGATCTTCTGTGTTAGCCTGTACTTCAGAGAAGTAGATACCAAACAGGAGAGGACCCAGGACTGAACCCTGTGGTACTCCACTTGTCACTGGTCTGCAGTTGGATTTGGAATCTGCTACTTTCACAGTGTGGGTTCTGTCAGTGAGCCAGTTGGCAACCCATCTTGTGACATAGGGATTTATACCTAGTTTAGTGAGTTTATCTATAATTCCAGAGTGGGGGATGGTGTTGAAAGCTTTGGCGAGATCTAGATAGGCTGTGTGAACCACTTTACCCTCATCTACAGCTTAGGTGACTGCTTCAAAGAAGTCTATCAGGTTTAGGAGACATGATCTGCCTTTTACAAACCCGACCTGGGTGGGGTCCTGAGTTTGGAGATTAGCAATGTCATATTTTATAAGTTCCATGATGATATGTTCCATAGCCTTGCAGACCAGGCTCATTAGGCTAATGGGCCAGTAGTTTCCAGGGTCTTTGGTGGCTCCCCCTTTGTGGAGTGGGATAACTGTCGCTGTGCGCAATTCAGTTGGCACATAGCCTGAGTTGAGGCTATGACTGAACATGGTACTTAGGTGGGGTGCCAGTTCATTCTCTAGTTCATGTAGAACACAACCTGGGATGTTGTCAGGTCCCATGGATGTCGTGTTCTTGGCTTTGGATAGTGTGTTTTTTACCTGTGCAGCCATGATTACAGGAACTTTGCATTCTTCTGGTATAGAGATGGGCCCTTTAGGGGATGACAGGGGGTAAAGTTAGCACTGAACCTATCTGACAGGATGTTGACAATATCAGTTGGTTCTGTATATTTAGTGCCATTGTGCTGTATGTAACTCAGAGCAGATCTGAGTGTTGCCATTGAGATTCTTGACATAGCTATAGAATGCTTTGTGGTTGTCTTTAGAGTCAGTGGTGATTTTGTTTTCGTAACTGGATTTGGAGGATTTTATGAGGGATCTCAGCTTCTTACTGAGGCTGACCAGGGAGTTTCTCCAATAATGGGATTTTACTCTTTTTTGCAACAGTTTCTTTCTTCTGTTGTAGAGTTTGTTTATGGCAGGGGACCACCAGATTGGCTTCCTTTTTTTGGAGGATAGCATCTTGGTTCTGTTAAGGATTGCACGATCCATGCACTCATGTAAGTGCTTATAAAGTGCATTTGTGTAGGATTCAGCAGTCATACCTCTATTGTCCATCAGCATGGGTGTTGTGAAGTTTGCCACTTCTGTCTTAAGAAGCGTGAAGTTGGCTTTGGAGAAATTTTTTACTGTGGTTTCCCTAATGGGGAGTGGGAGAGGGATGTGGATGTCTAGGGTGGTTAGCTTGTGGTCAGATCTGACCAACAAGGAATTGACCTCTGGTGAGGAGCACCAGTTGCCCATGTTGGTAATAACTAGGTCTAGGATATTGCTGCCATTGGTGAGGGTGTGAATAAGTTGATCCAAGGCATTGGAATTTATGAATTCTAGAAAACATTGAGCACAAGAGTTGGTATATGAGTAGTTTTCCCAGTTAATGGTGGAGTAGTTGAAATCACCCATTATTAGGGTGTTAGGTTGTACCCTAATATTTTCCAGTGTATCAAGAAATGAGGAGTGAGAATCCTGGGGCATGGTGGGGGATCTGTAGCAAGCTACAATTTGGACTGCAGTCTTGTCCAGAGTTAGTTGCACTTGGATAATCTCGGATGCATTATCCTGAGCAACTAGCCTGGAGGTGTGGACATCCTTAATGAATATGGACACGCCTCCGCCTTTAGTGTTTCAGTCCAGGTTAGGTGGCCGGAAGGTGTGGTATGAATTATAGCCTGGTAATACAGGGGTACTCTCTGGAGCCTTGAACCAGGTCTCTGTCACTGCACAGATGTTGATGTTCTCCATTTTAAGGAGTGCCCCGAGTGAGTGCATTTTGAGGTTTAGACTTCTAGCATTGAATAGCAATACCCTCAGATTCTTCTTGCTTGTACCTGTTACAGTGATGAATTTGTCATTTGAACCTTGCCTAAAAAAGGCACTACAGGGGTGGCTAGAGCCTTAGCCAGTATCCAGAATCCCAGGGACGACAGGTGCAGGCCATCTCTGGCAAAGCATTGTGGTTTGTTGATCATGTCATCCCAGGCAGACAGATACTGGATCCCCTTAGCTTAACACCAGAAGCTTAGCCAATTGTTGAAGTCAGTCATTTTGTCCTTGTACTGTGGTATCATTTGGGGTGATAGCAGGATGCTACTCAGGGCTAGGGTCATACCTGCCTGGGCTACAAGATCGGACAGCTCCTCCATGTCCCTTTTCATGTAGTCCAGGGAGGTACATCTTAGGTCATTCACACCATCATGGACAATGACAGAGTCATATTTGTACTTGTTGTGGAGTGACCTGAGTGCATGCATTATGTGGCAGATCCTGGCACCCGACAGGCAGCTGACAGTAACTTTCTCCTTGTTTAGCCTGGTGAGTGGAACATCAGTGTGCCTGACTATAGAGTCACCTATGACTAGAGTGTTGGGTACGTTGTTATGCCTTATGGGCTATAGTTGAGTGGCACACTGAGTTTGTGGGCTATGTGTCATTTGGTTGTGTTGGGGGGGTGGAGGTTGCTTGTGTTTCTGCTTTGGAGGTCCCTGTTGCTTGGGCAGGTTCTTACTGAGAGCCTCCATGAATGTAGGTGTGTGTTTTGTGTTTCTATGTGTGTGTTTTAGGGGTGTAGGTTTTGAGGGGCTATGTGCTGAGTGTGGTGTGGTGCAAGTGTTTACCTTCTCCTCTTGACTGTCTAGTCCAGTGTTATGTGAAGAGAGCTTTGCTTCCAGTTTGGCTATATAAGTGCATCTCTCACAGGTTGTAGTGTTGGGTGGTAGGAGGAGATGGTTGTCTGTGTACATGAGGCAATTGCTGCATTGCCCCAAGATGCCCAGATTCATCAGGTAGACAGGAGAAAACACCTGGAGCTGACCCTTAGACATGCCTGGATAGGTGCTTATTTGTTAAGTACTAGAAACTGTTTTCCTATAGACAGTGAGGAAAGTTGAGTGCTGTAGTAATTTGTAGCTTATTTAGTGCTTACAGTAAGTTCTGAACAAGTGCTGAACTCAAAGAAACAGACTTGAGTGCTGAAACTAAAAAACTGGCTAGTTCTAAGAAACAAAATTAAGCTAGAAGGCTTCCCTCCAACACAGAAAGGCTTGGGGGCTTAGAAGCCCACAAATAGTCCTGGACACAGCAAATCTGTATCCAGACTAGACTAGACTACCCACAGGAAAGGCAGAAAACAAGCTTAGAATTTTTTTTTTAAGTGGAAAGAGAGAAAGGAGGAGCAGAAACTAAGTTGATTGGCCTTCTCAAATGTTCTCCCTGTATTAGGTAGAATGAGGTAATGACACTAGACTGGGAGGAAGGACCCAGATCAAATTTACAGTAGGGGCGGGCAACTGCAAAGCCAACAGCCTCCACAAACACTAGGCCCAAACACAAGCCTGAATATGGACAATGCTACAAATATCCACACTACTTAGAAACAAACTGCAGAAATGTTTCTCACAGCAGAAAAGCAGCAGTGAGCCTTTAAATGAAAGTTTTAAACAGCTAAAGGAGCCTCTAGAGAAAAACTTTTAACTGCAAAAAAGTTATCAGAATCAAACAACCCAACAGATGCTTAATAAAAGTAGACAATTTCCAGTTAATACCTCACACACAGTGAAACTAGCTAGAAAAATATACAGTAGACAAAGTGCTATAAATAACTCAAAACAATACGCAAAAAAAAAACGGATACTTAATGTTATATATTATAGATCCGAGTTTGCTCAGTGTCCTTCCTTCGATTAGCTCAGTGTGAAACAGGTGATCTGTTAGCACCACAGGAGTTCTAATTTTACAGGATGACCCGTAAAAGGCTAAATTTACACATTCATGGAATCTCACCCACAGGGGTGCAAATGTCTGCATATGCTGATTTTGAATGCTAAGATTATAGACCCACTACTATGATTTTTGATGGTCCTCTATTGTGATTTTGAAAGCCAAGGCTGAGAAGTATGCACAAATCAAACAGTCCTACAAATACCAGAAGTGTCTCATACCTCTAGAATAGATTCTCCCTGCAGATAAAGCAGCAAGGTACACTATCTTTCTTCCAATGGGGCCTGGATAATTGGAAGGATATTCGTAGATTCACGCTGGGCCTTACTGGCCTAGCCCTCCATGAGAGGATAAGTACAGTCTAGGGTAGGGACTGGGAAGGTGTAATGGTCACATGACTCTATAGCCTTGAACTTTCTAAGTAAAAGTTGTGAAAGCAAATAAAAACTATGGTCCATGTAGAGACCCATGCAAGTAATATTTAGCTATATGTACAAATTAGGGAGGCAGTACATGGTGCATGGCTGTATTACTGATACTTGGCTTACAACAATTGTCTGTACTCTTATAGCATTGCTCATAGACCTAACATTGGTGTGGGAAATATTGACTAAAAATGTTTCTGAGAAAGGGTACGAGCTATGCGACATATGAGAGAAATAAGTTAAAAACATTTGTCCAAATTCGGGGTATAAGTGGGAATAAGTAGAGCAATGTTTGCCCTGTTCTATTGGAACTTCACAGTAACTGCACGGTTTGGTTCAACATTCTTAGGCTTTGCAAGTTGAGTTTTCTCAAACCTCCCGAAGGCTGCCGAGGTCCACAGACCCCTTACAGCCATGCCCATATACTTAGAGGAGGTTAACAAAGCAGCTATATTTCTTCCCAAAGGAAACACCTAATGATGATGGGCAAGTAAAATATATTAAAAGTCACTCATGCAACTGTCTCATTGTAAGAAATGTAGGCAATCTTGCACATTAATTGTTATTAGTGTTTTAACTACTGTTCAAAGAAATGAATGATCCAAAACATAGTGGTTTATGACTGAATCTCCAGATATAACCAGATTACTGTGCGTTCAACAATAGATGCTAAGAAATTTACTTTTAGAGTGAAGCCTGAGAGGTGGGTTTCTTAAAATTAATTTCAAGAACACATAACTACAAATAGGAATGGAATCCCAATGGTAATTTTTCGCAATAAGGGGAGTTTTATTGCCCCTACATGATACTATCCCTATAAAAACGATAACAAAAAGAGGTTGTGTGGCATGTTCTATGACAACCTTTAAGACTATTGACTGATGAAAAGTACACTTCACTTCTGAATGTAATTTCTTTGGCAATGTGAGGAGCATTAACATTTTTGGAGCTTTAATTCTTAGTTGGTTTCCAGTTCTGTTCCTACATGAACGCCATCTGTTTCTTGAGGTTTCTGTAATTCTGTGGCAGCAACAGCCTTTTGAAAACAAGCATTTATAGCAAGATTTTTTATTTATGATTCTCGCTACAACATGTTTTTTTTATCAGTTTTAGAGCACAATCAGGGTGATTCATGCATTACATTGAGGATTATGACCGGGTCTCCTATCATAACCACAGTATAAGTGTTCAACACATGGATGCCAAGAAATTCCCCTTGAGGGAATCTTGGCATCAATGTAAAGAACTCATAATGGAGGGTTATGATTGGAGATTCGATCATAATTCTTTGTTGTGCATAGACATTCATCTATTCCATAAACTACTAGATACAGAAAAAAAGGGTAAAATGTTTTACCAACTTTCAAAGCCATAAAGCACTTAATGAGTACTGTCAAAAGGCAGTATAACACATCTTACGTTAAGGTAAGAAAGCCATGGATGAATTACTGGCACAGACAGCAGGCAGAAAAATGCTCTTTTTAATTCTGCTGCTGCTGTTTGCTGGCCAGTACTGGCAGGTTTTACTGCCTAGCATGATATCTGATTTTAACGGCACAAGTAGGGGTGCTTAACAATTGTTAAGATCAGGTCTCAAGCTACAGAAGCACTTAACTGGATTGTCTTTGGAATATCAGAATGTAATCATCATACTCCAAGGAAAACAGTTACATTTGTCTCAGTTTGATAAAAAATGGGACATGTTACACAAGTGAATTCAGCTAACTGTAAGATATGAATGTACGGTGCTTTCTTGACACCTTCTAGGTCTCATGTCATAGTAACAATAGTCCTGTTTCATTGCTAAATGCTGACTATAAAATTACTGCACAATTGCTTGGTTGCAGAAAAGTAATATATTCGGAATCTAAACATCTGAATAATAGTAGTTTATCCTGGTGTAAAGAATTAAATAAAAACACAATGGCTTCACCTATGCAAAAAACATGTACAAAAGTGTGCAAAAGCAATTATTATCAATTCATTATTTTACATAAAGAGACTATTTGGTGCATGCATGCACCATCTGTCAATGCTCACTTATGAAGTAATACGTATCTTAATATGTTCAACTGTGCATTTTTCCTTGTCCTAGTCTGAACTGGCAAATCCTCATTTTATCTCATTTATTTATAGTGTGACAGCTGTGGTTGCCAACAGTAATACAGCAAAATATTAATTATGTAAGAGTTCCACTAGCATCTGGTATAGAGGTGTGCTCAGTACAGACAGAAAGGTAAATATATGAAGGATATATTTGATGGCTACATGCTAAGATTCTCGCTAAGTAGTACATGCATGATTGTGTGATGCCATAAATAATCTCCCTTGATTGGAATATATGGCACACTTCTGTTTTATGTATAAAATCATTTCAGCTCCCACAAATGCCCTGGCCAGTGATGTTGCTTGCAATTCCAACAAATCAGGTTTGAGTAGGCGTGGCTGATGTTGTCACACACTGTTCCCTGGGAATGTTGAATAACTAGGATAACAGTGTGCTGACAGAAAAGAGCATTGCCAGCTGTGACATTTGAACAGTAGAAGGAAGAAGGTGGCCTGGCGGTCATTCCAGTCATGAGGTGACATCATGCATTATGTTTACTAACGGGAGTCTGGTATATATCTATGGAGGAAACAAAGGTAACTCCCTGCTCATACTGATGGTGAAAACAGAACATCAAAAAGAGGAGAATACAAAGGAGGAAAGCTAACCTCAATGGAGCAGCTCTGGTATCAGTGTGAGCAATCATTTCACATACATTCAGATAGTTCTAAGACAAGGAAGACAGTTACATTTGTCTCAATTTGATAAAAAATGGGACATGTTGCATGAGTGAATTCAGCTAACTGTAAGATATGAATGTACTGTGCTTTCTTGATGTCTCCGTACTAAAACCATATAGTATGATCATCATCACTTTGTACATGTAACATGTAGCATAAGTTCTAATATTTTCCTACCAGATAACATGTCTTATAATCTTCTCCCAAGCATGTGTCTCACAAGCCATACAGTCACATGTGTCATGACTGACTCTCATTTACGCAGGGCCATGTGGTACATATTATCATCAGGTGCTGTCCTGTAATCCGTCATCTTGGTGAGCCTGTAATCTGTCATCTTGGTGATAATGCATTTGTTTTCTACAGTTCCATCAGCATAATGTGCAGGACGTAATAAACATGTGAAGGTTTAAAGTCAATGCTAATGTGTTGATTGCCTTACTTGTTTTTAAATTAGATGCTTAAAACTTCATTCTATATTAAAGACATTAGTTTGTCATACAGAGGTACTTTGCTCAGTGCATAAGTGTTTTATTCTGGTTAATGGAACTCACCTGTATATATAGATAGCAATACATACATACACACACACACACACACACACACACACACACACACACACACACACACACACACATAGAAGTAAGAACTAAGGAATTATCTTAGCTGGGAAGTGAACAAAGGACCTTCCCAACAAAGATCTGGTTATATCACCATCTGCACCACTTAAGGCCACTGTTTCCCAAATCAGTAGTAATTACTTTCCAGTCATTGTACAATATATTTAACAAAGTGAAGCATGCTCCCTTTTCACTTGGGTTTGACTGTATTGGAAAAATATGTATATCAAACTGCTATGTGACAGTACTATGTCATATTCTCATTATTAGAGTGCATAATTAAATACCACCAGTAAAAAGATGCTAAACCAAGATGCCAATGCCATGTTGAAATTCCAAAAACTGGAGACATACTCTACAAATTTACATGTATGACCATTTTACTACTATATCAGTTTATAAAGTGACTTTCAAAGCTGTACAGCATGGCAGTAACTACAGAGAGAACAGAACATAACAAGCACTGTACATCTGCTAGCATTTCCTTTCAGTGTTAAGTTTTAGAAGTAGTGGAATTAAGAAAGAAAGAAAGAGATGGACAAAAAAAGTAACACTTACCAGAAAACTAATGAAACTCTTCAGAACATACAAGTGCATACACACATACTGATTCAGGTTGATATAAAATGTACAAAGTAGCAAGAGAAAACCATGCACATACAAAGCACGTTCAACAACACCGAGTGCTGTAAGTGTAAGAAACATTTGTAAGCATCCTGTGTGTGAGATAGGATTCTTTTTATTCTAACTCTCCATCTTGCATTTAAAACATATCTGTGGCAGACATTAGATCTGTAATCTTATCTGTTTTCAGAAGAAGAAGGACAAAAATCTAAAATATGAGTGATTTAATGGGTTGAAAGCATGGATAAAAGAAATGTCTGCTAATGAGGGAGAAGTGAAAATGACACAGAAGAAACCAGACTCCAGCAGTTGCAGGTGGCTTACACCAAACTGCGTGGTCTTTTTCTCCATTGACAGAAGCAAGGGAAATTGTCAACTACTTCAAAAGCAGACCAACGCACTAATAAAGTCACGGCAAAAAGCATTTGTGCAAAAAAAGCCTGGAATGCAAAGGCCTTTAAATGGAACTTTGAGACAATAGCCTCTCATGAGCATTACATCAGTGTAACAGGAACCTCACATTCTAAACACTAATTCCTTTTTCCTTCTACAATTTCTCTTGCCAAAAACTGGCAAACGATAATTTTACTGTATTAGCGTTTACCAAATATAATTCTGCCAATTTATCTTTGGCAAGTAGAAATGCTCACATTTGGAAGAAAGCATGCGGTTACAAAAGCAGAGAAGCTAGGCTTTTAACTGCTTGTGAAGGTAACGTGTGTGAGTACAAAAACCTGATAAACCAAACTGCAAACTACTTATGAAAGTAACTAAGTGTGCAGGTAAAAATACTGAGAAATCAGGTTGCAAACTGCTTGTGAAAGTAACACAAGCATGTGTGTACAAAAACTGAGAAGCCAGGCTGCAAACTCTTTGTGAAGGTAACATGGGCCATCCAAGGAGAAGGACCTCCTAGAAGCATTCCCCTGTAATAAGCTGAGGAGCTGGTTCATTCACAATGCTGATGTTAGATAAGTGAACATTGTGGATGTAGTGGTAATGAAAACACATAAAACCTATAGTTGAAGATGTGGACTAAGCTTTAAGTGAGGAGCTGAAAATCTCTGTAGACTCAAAGTACAATGGGATGGTCTCCTTATGGTAGTTTAAGACAGAGCTGCAGCATTCAACTTATTTCAGCAGTTCAGTAGGCAAGATGAAAGCCCACAAACCAAGAGATCCCTCCCATCATAGCTCCTGACGTAGATAGAAATAGTCTAAAAGTAATTCACTGTCTATCAATGGAATAAAACGATGACAAACTTCAACTGCAGGTAAGAATATGACAGTGATATGTTTTACAGCAGATTGACCTCAAATGCCTTCACAAAAAGCAGGGAAAAAATATATGCTGCAACGCATTATTAAAAGGAAAGGTAAAGAGGTTTTACAGAAAAACGAGATGCTGTAGATGTAACCTGTGTACCAACCTGAGATGTAATGAGGTATATATATTTGTTAAAGTGCACACCACATTTGAAACCCAAGATTTTTTTAGAAAGGCAACTGTGCAATCTTCACCAAAGACTCATTTTTATAAAATAATTATTGATTTACAGCCCAAATAGTTACATTGCTGCTGAAGTGTTAATTGTCTTAATATGTTCTGTACTAGTCCCACAGACTAATAATGAATATTTAGCAGCTGGAAGAAAGATATTTGACATTCTGCCACTCCTTGCAGAGATGTTTTACTTAAAGTTTGCCATCATGGCCAGGAAGCTGGATTGTCTTTAGTTTAGTTTTACCAAAACAAGGCCATCCTTATGCTGTCCTTTTACCAGTCTTCTTTATGGTATCTTAAATCTGGTTTTAATTCCAACTGCATTATCCACTTCATCCGCAGGCTGAAGAGTGTGCCACTGTGCTATAGGTCTTCTGGGATTGGCTAGCATGTCCGACCAGTGCTGTAACTGATTGCCTGTTGCTTTGCAACCCAGAAAAAGCTTGCCTATGGCTTCATTCTTACTCACTTTATCATGGTCCCAGACAGAGATTACCATAACCACATTCTGGAAAAAAAAAAAACACAAAAAAAAAATAGAATCAGAAAAGCACAGTTTAATTTGCATAATTAATCTGCACACATTTTGCAAAGCTGAATGTTATAATTGCAAATTAGAATAGACTGTCTGCTTATGTTTGTCTAGTGCAAAATACACAAACAAACTGGAGTATGAAGAATCTAGGTAAACTTCTTGCATCCTGACTCATCGAAAATGGCTATTATTGAAAGCAGGCACTCTCAAAGCAATACAAGCTAGGGCATTTTGCTGGGGGACTGCACACCCTGCAATCATATGGGGAGGGTTTTGCCCTGCTTCCCCTTACCTTAATCCATCAACAGCAAGAACATTCTAATGTGAAGAAGAGGGGCTTGATGAGTGCAACACGACAATGTGTACTAATCAGAATGGCTACAACTTATATCTGTCAGTTGTCTTTGATTTTCAGGGATGTCTCTGATTTTTACTTTAAGATTTTGCTTTGTCCCAGAAAAGGGTGATTCTATGGCAGTGCTCTGAAGAGTGCAGTCACAAAATGTCAGACTTACTTTACAGTTACATACTTAAAATCATTGCCATATAAGTTTCATCTATTCTTAACCAGTGTTTTCACATTATGTCTAATTTAGTATAATTATTTAAGCTTTATATGTTTTTGCATTATTTTTGAAGATTGTAAAATTATAGTTTTTAAAATGTTTTTGTAATACTTTGCAGTCTTTCTCCCCAGGCCTCTGCTGAAAATGGGCACCTACCCAGTAGGGCATTCCTAGTAATCAAATGTCAATAAAATATTACTAAATAAATAAATTAATTTTCTGTGCAGCTTTATGGCATGAATTTAATGTTGTGGTGAATTTTACTACAATTTATTGTATTGTGCAGTCTGGTAGAGCACTTTTCAGGAGGTTCCACTTTTCTTCACTGTGGTGAGACTGCAGAGTTGGTATATATAATTTTAGCAGGGAGGGGGTTGCCTCCCAGTCAGGAGATGTGGGGAGGCTTGCTCCCGTACAAAATAAGATTTTTTTGTGCTTTTGTGTGGTTTTTCAGGTCATCATTTTCAGCGTATGATTTGCAATGAATGGTAAACTTTGAAACTGCTTCACATTTGCATGATAGTAAGGTTCTTCAGATGTCTGAACATTCAACATGCTCTCATTCCAACATATTATTCATCAAACTAAGATCAGCTACTTTATGGAGTATCAGACTAGACTGTTAAATAATCCCAAATGATTCTGGCACAAAACAAATAATCTTTTATAGAATTCGAAGTCCCTCCTTCTCACAAAAATACAGCATGAAAACAAACTGGTTTCTATTTCTCTAATTGCTTATCAGTTATTTGCAAACTAGTTCAGACTTTTTATTCCATCATCTGACACTATCAATAGCAGCAACTGTTCATACCATGAACTTTACTTAAATTACTCTATTTAGTTTTCAAGGCATGAACGTTTTGCTCAGAAAATTTGTCCCTTGCTTTTTTTACAAAGTATTTGATGAGCAGTTGTATTTTCTGTCCAAATGGTGAGTGGCCTTATAAATTTAATAATCCAGGAGGTGGGTGGTATAAAGAAGTGGGCAAGGTAACCTCCCACCCACTCCCAACAGCAGTCAGTTTAGTGGTGTTAAGACATTATGAAACTAGTAGGCTTTGCAAAACATTTAACTTTTCCTGCCAATGTAGAAGTTGTGAAGATTTTTTTCTGGTTTAAAGAGGAGTAATTTATCAATAATTCTATTCTAAGGTTTTACAGAAGTGAGCAGATAGGATCTGGGGATTTGTTTTTCTAGCTACTTTGTTAAAAAACATCTTAATATTAAGCACTTATTAATATTTTTGAATATATTTATTTCCTTTGAAAATGTTCTCTAACATTGCATGTTTCGCTGTTTTTGTAACATCTGATGCTGTTCAATGTACATAATGTCAGGTTTACATGAAATTATTCCTTATTTTTTTTTTTTTTGGAATGTGTTTAACTGGCCCCAACATCATATTGCTTATTATATTGCAGACGTTTGGGTAAGCAGAAGCCAGCACAAGAACAGATCTGTGACCTTATTACTTTTAAGTCCCATTAGGGTGCATAAAAGCTATGTGAATCACTGGGCACATGCTTTCAAATATCTTTGATGGACTAAACTGAATTAGAGTTGCCATTCACAGTCAGTGTGCAGATTAGATTTCATAGGAAGTTGAACACCTCTGGTTGACAAATAAGTGACTGGAAAAGTTATTATTTCAGCCAGTACATTTTATCTTTATTCATCTTTTGTTAACTCGAGTATTCTAATTAGGCTAGTGGCCTCTTTTCAGGGGAGACCCAATGTGATATTTCTAATACTAGGGGAAATTTTTCCAGGGTATCAAGTAACTTCCCCAACTCTTTTCAGTAGGTGCAATGATATTTTTTAAGTCCACCTGGGCTACCACCAGCTCAAGCAGATGTGACTACAGTTTAATATCTCATCCAAAGAACAACACTTGCAGGAAACAGGAGTGCAGCATTCTCCCCCCTCCACAAATGTTTCTCTGAGGTGTCAACAATCCAATCAGCTGGAGTGGGAATAGAACCCAAAGCTTTCTAGTCTACCAGAACCAAACACAAGTATGTTATATGTTGTACCAGTGAAACTGCAAATTGTTACCTGTTTAAAAAAAAATCTCATGTGACCATTATTTGTATATGTAACAAGAAAGTGTTTATTGGAGTATATTCTAGCGATGCTAAAGAACACAAATTGAAGGAAGTTACTGAAAATGTACCAAAACTCTCTACAGAGATTTTCAGATGAATTAAAGTACTGTTAATCTGAATGGAGACAAGAGCTTGAATAGAAAGAAAGGACTATACAATGATAGTGGGTTTGCTGAGAATATTTCACTAGGCCATTTTGTTAGGACAAAACCAGCTATAAAATAACACTAACCACTGACAGTGATACAGGAACATTATTATTGTTGGAGATAAGTATATGATAAAAGAGTGGCCTTTTAAAGAGGAGTATGTGAGACAGGGTAAGTATTAAAGTATCAGGCTTTGAGGAGTTAAGTGGAAAATAATCTAATATCAGAATCAGTGATGCTCATAGGTGTTTACTATGCTAACAATCACAAGGGCCTTTTTAAGCCTAGACATGCATCTCAAATCTCTGACAAGTTCTGGTACCATTGATAAGTATAAGCAGGGACTTGGGAGATTAAACATTTACAGGCTGCCTGTGTCCATTAGAGACATAGGTGCCAAACCAGGGATGAATTTCTTGTTCACCGTCCACTTGTCCAAGTTATACTTGAATTGGGTTAGGGAAGAACTCTACTTCTCATGGATGGGGAGTGTATTCCAGAGGTGGGGTATTCTGTGGGATACATACCCGTCTCTCTCACAGATGCTATTTATGATCCTATTTATATCACAGGCAAAGTTTAAGCCTTTAGAATGGGCAATTCTGGAGCTGTTTGTTTTGTGGATATGCAGGAGGTCAATCAGAGCGGAGTCTGGCAATGCCTGTATGCTAGGCATAGATCTTCCCTCAACAGCCTGTAGCAGACAGAGTATAGGGATAGGGCCTTGAGGAAGTCTGTATAGGGCATGTTACTTACACCCTGTATTCTTTTAGTTAGGAACTTCTGTGGATGTCCCAAATGTTGGATATACCCAGTTAGGTACATAACAAAGAGGGCATTGTACTCAATGATGTGTGGAAAATAATCCAGTATCAGAATCAGTGGCACTTTACTGGACAGAAGACCTGGTAGCTGACCAGAGGCACATTACTGGAGGGATACAGATTTACAGTTGATAAAATCTGTGTGGTACCTGTAGTGTTTAAACAGAATGAGGAACATATGTGGGAACAGCATGATGGGTATTGCACAGGATGCCACCTAGTATGTACCTTAAGTCAACACTTGCAAACTGTGTGATGGATATGTACAGGATGTCACCTAGTAAGCACCTTAAGTCAACACAAGTAAACCACTTGATGGGTATGTACAAAATGGCACCTAGTAAATACCTTAAGTTAGCACTAGTGAGCTACATAATAAGTATGTACAGGATGTCACCTGGTAAGTACTTTAAGTCAGCACTAACCGCATGAAGGGTATGTACAGAATGGTGCCTAGTAAGTACCTTGAGACACCAACGATAAACAGTCCATGGAAAATGATAAACATTAATGTGAATCTTTCAAATTTTAGTAACAGTAATGTTAGAAGAATGACACAGTGTAGTATTATTGAAGTCCTGGTTGCACAGGGTCCTTAATTACAAACATTCTTCATGTAAAATCATTAAATGTGTCCCTAATTATTAATCTATTTATATTTTGAGGACAGGCAAACAGTGTTATTCTTGTTCTTTTCGGCAGTTCCTTCAATGAGAACACAAAAATATTGTAGTGAATTGTATCTAGTTGGATTAAAAAAGGTTCACATTGCTAATTTTCCTGCATTCATTCAGCATGGTTATTTTCGCTGGCGAACACGAACAAATACAATTTAAACAGTTGTAAAGATTTTATGTAGGCAAGTACAGTGGTGTAGGAATTCATAGGTATGTATTAGGCAAACGACCACCAGGGCCTTTATAAGCCTGGTTATACAACCCAGACCAATTGTATCCCTATGTATCATGGGCATTTATTAGGAGGGGGTATGTAAGTTAGGAAGTTTCTAGAGTACTATGAGGCTACTGCTTCACAGCACTTGTTTCTCTGGTCCACTTCTTGGCTAAGATGGCTTCTGTACCAAGTCGGCACAGCCTGTGCATGTCTGCTGTTCAGCCTAGTGCCTTTTTTTTATCAACATCAAAAAAAATGTGCCATAGGTGAATTGACAATCCTCTAAATGTCTGTAGGTGGCCACACAAAGTGAAAGTTGTTGTGTATCTTGTGATGGGTTGGCCTGAGATTCAGGATGAGTTTGAATGTCTTACACCCCAGAGTGCTAGGATAGGTTCTAGCTCTCCCAAAACCCTGTATTGGATTAACTGGGTAATCCAAGAATAAACAAAACTGAATAAATGAGATGTTATGTTTCAAAAGAGTTATATCTAAGAGCACCATTAAGGTAATTACATGCAGTCTTCCTTCCACACTTGAAATAAATTGTTACATGCACTTTGTCTAATGCAACATAGCTTATTAACCAGCAAAAAAGATAACCATAGCTAAAAAACAAAAGAAAAGTACTGCCTACAAATTAGGTCAACAAGGACTAAGACACTTTATGTGCACATAAGGCAAGGATATGAAAACAAACTCCCAGATTACTCAAACGTGAGATGATCACTAGCCAAAAATAAAATGGAGGCATCAGTGAGAATGACAAATGTGATTATAGTTCATATAATTGAATAAAAATAAGTACAGCCATGCACAGCTCCCAACCTAACATCTCCAAAATGAGGAACACCATCCCTCATAATGTGGAAAGAATGGGCAAAATGTGGAACACATACTAACAACTTACTAACAACTTCAACTAGGAAGGTCATAGGATGGTCAAAATATGCTGGTTTTACTTATAAAAACAATATTTAATGAACTGATATGATTAATTTCTATTTACCATAGATATCAGTCAAAAATTCCTAACACTGAATATGTGACAGACCCTTTCTATGTGGAACCTTGAGGAACATGAACTTTTTAAGACCCCAAATGAAGTTCATTCCTCATAATAAAGTACACTTGAGAGGTATGCAGCCATGGCAAAGGATCACCCTTCCGTTAGTTACAGGTGGCCTCATAATCAGTTACAATATATACCTCTTAATCAGTCACACAGATTATTAGTCACAGATGGCCTTGTAATTGGTTACAATGTATAAAAACAAAACAGGTTACAGCAGATTATCAGTCTAATAAAGGCTAATTTGTAACCACATCTAAAGTGTAGCTAGGAGTAAGAAAGCAATATAGCTATTCAGAATCTCTAGACGAAATCTCAAACAACTCTAGTGCTTTTTTATGTGGCAGTTGTGTTGGAACACTAAGTAACACCTGAAAATAATCGATGAATTTGCCTCGAAGTGTTTTGCATTCTGGATGATAAAGAAATATATGTTATTACAATGTCCCTTTTATATGATACTTTTGAAAAGTGATTTAGTTTAGGTTAATGAAAAGCAAATATTTACAATACTAATTATAGTGATTTATTTCCTAGATACCTAGACTATAATAAACTTATTACGCTCATGAATCAGAAGACATTGCTGTCTATGTATGCCTACATTATTAAAACACTGAAAATAGGACTGTGTCTTGTGATCTTAAAGCAGCCAAGAAGATTCATTATAACTATGTCAATGGCATATGTCTCAACCTCTTACAGCAAAAAATCTGGACAAAGTCACAAATAATGGCAGGACAAAGGCCAAAAATAAGGACACTTTTTTAAATATTGCTCTTAGAAACTTAGAAAGTTGATAGAATAACAGGTTTTGCATTAGCATGAATTTTCTGAAGGATATAAAGTATGAAAACCAGTGATTTGCCAGAAAATTACAATTGTATGAGAAACAGACCAAATAAACGAGTCAAAAGTCTGGACAGTCTGTGAAAATCTGGAAAGTTGAGAGCTATGGAATAGTGCTGTCATGTGGAGTGAAAAAGAATAATAACATATGTATTCTCTTCTTTAGAGCCTAGAAAAAGTAAACGTTGCAAAATCCTCACAATCTGCCTAAACCGTGGCATCTACACTTAAGATACAGCAGCATACAAAAGGGTATGCAGTAACAGCCGGACTGCATATATTTTTTGTCTGTTTTCTTCCTTTGCATGGTAGTAGCCTGTTGTGCAGAAAGGCTGCAAATGGTGTGTCACAAAGCAATGCTTCTAGTGATCCAGATACTACAAAGGTTTATAAAGCAGCTGTTTCTCTTCAACATGAATTAAGTGGATTTCCATAACAGAAAATATACACTGACTATGTCGTAAGGCCCTGAAAGTGGCTTCACTAGAATATAAAATGTATGAACCAGATAGGAGGAAGATTTGAGTTTCAGAAGAGTACAGTCATCAGAATTTCAACACTGAATTTTTATACATTTTTTAAATTCCTAAAAAGTGAATAAATGGCTGAAAACCAGATATTCCTGGTCTAGGGATATGAACCTGCAGCATCAACAGAATCATTTGGAGGGACAGGTATATTTCGCAAAGGATACCACTGCTCTGGAACAGACTCCCCATCCACATAAAACAAAGTTTATCTCTGCCCATATTCAAGCACAGCTTATTTCTGTGGATGGATAACAGAAAATTTAATCCAGGACTGCCTTCTGTACTACTAATGGACAGAGGCAACTCCTAAATGCTTTATCTCTTGCATGGCTTCCCTCAAATTATCTATAGTATGATCCCAGTTATTCTCATTAGGGGTAATATATAATTATCAATCATGGCATAGGTAAGGCCAGTCTCTAACCAAATGGCTAGCTTAATTCGAGCACAAAAAGGGAAACTGGCTAGGCTTAAAATGGCCTTCAAGGGCAGCTGGTCTAGTACTTACCTATGAGCCTATAAAATGCATTTCAGATATTTGCAGGTTCAATACTTTGCACATGACTGATTCTTTTTGTGTATTTATCAGTGCAACTGTATTGCTGGTTACCTCAGTACTTTTAGATTTGACTTTTAGCACATATTATGTAAAAAAGACAACACAAGGAATATGTTTAACAGATGGAGGGATGGATTCAATATGTGTTCTTTGTCGGCTTTATATGCAGTTTGGGGTATTTACTTTCCTTACTCAGCATAGTTAAAAGATGGTGTGCAAAAGCTTACATAACAGTCTTGTAGCACCTTCAGACTCTGGCCTGATTGGTTTAAACAATCAATTAAAAAAAGGTAAAAAAAAAGTGAATTTGGGTGGTTTATGATTTTCTCAATTTTAGCAACCAGAGATATGAACCTTTCTGACAAATACAAATGAAATGGTTAAGTAGGTGGGCTTTCTCATTAGAAATCTACTCAGCTCACTTTTCAGGTCTTGTTACTAATGCAAAGGTAGGGCAGTAATATATTTTCAAAATCCAAGAGTTCCAGCATAGTACAGCATTTGGTGCCTCAAACTGGTCTTCAGGTTCTCCAAATACTCATCCTGAAGTGAAGCGCTTCATTACTCATAAGATGATAAGTTACCTGCTCCTCTCACTCCACATACCTGCCAGTTTTACTAAGTGTGAAACATAGGAATGTGTTTTTATTATTATTACAATTAAATGTTAAGAGAAGGTGCAGCATTGTTAAGCCTTTTGCTTAGGTTCATAATTAATTGCAGAAGTGTTATTACCATCATGCAGAAGACAACCATGGATTGTTCAGTTTTGCATGACCATGGATTGTTCAGGTTTGTACGACCATGGATTGTTCAGTTTCGCACTATTTTTCTATTACAGCAGAATGCTCTGCTGGTTATGGGACACTGGATCAAACCTGTTCCATGGTTTACAGTCAGTAGGTAGTCACAGGTTCATAGGTTGGTACTAGGCTATTGGCCCTAGGGCCTATACAAGCCTAGCCATAACAATTCCCTGGATATTTCTTCCCACAATATTTACTTCCCTGGGCCCCTGTCTAGCAGGGTGACTGACATGATCCCCGGGGTGAATTTCTTATCTCCCATCCAGTCATCAAGGTTCCTTTTGAAGAGGGCCAAGGAGGTGCTCTGCTTGACATGTATGGGCAGTCTATTCCAGAGTATGGGGAGTCCCTGGGTCAGGAACCTATCCTTCCAGCATGTTTTGTTCATTGTGATGACAAGGTTTAGATCCTTGGAGCGTGTGGCTCTGATGGATTGGGATTTCTTTAAGTGTAGCATGTCCAACAGCTCAGGGTTTGACACGGCCTTGTATGTTAAGCAGAGATTGCCTCTGAGTAGACGATATGCCACAGAGTATAGCTGGAGTTATTTTAGATGGTCAGCATATGGCATCTGCTTTAGGCCTGTGATTCTTTTAGTGAGGTATTTCTACGGCCTTTCCAGCTGTTGCAGATGTCT
This sequence comes from Protopterus annectens, assembly GCF_019279795.1. Lineage (NCBI taxonomy): Eukaryota > Metazoa > Chordata > Ceratodontiformes > Protopteridae > Protopterus > Protopterus annectens. Next base: position 556,262,900 of record NC_056751.1, on the reverse strand, counting down.
TGCGAGGTACATACCAAATGGGGCATTATACTCTATAATGGGTCTAATGAGGGATGAGTACAGTGGGACAATGACCTCCTTTTTTCTGGATGAAAAGCCCTTAGTGATGAGGTGTGCCACATAGAAGGATTTCCTGACTGTTATGGTGATGTGGTTATCGAAGGTGACACCACTGTCCACCTGTGTCCCTAAGTCTCTCATCACACTTTTGGTGTTTAGTGTACTGCCACCTATGTGGTAATTCATGGGTACATGGTTTTTCCCAAATGGGCTAACTATACATTTCTTGGCATTAAGCTTGAGCCTATAGCTCTGGCACCAAGCATCTGTTTTCGTAAGGCCCTTTTGTAGAATATCCACATCATTTGGGGATTCAATACTGGCTCCCAGTTTGCAGTCATCTGCAAACTTTGTTAGCCAGAGACCCTTAGTGTTGGCCTATACTTCAGAGAAGTAGATGCCAAACAAGAGTTGTCCCAGGACTGAACCCTGAGATACTCCACTTGTCACTTGTCTGGAGCTGGATTTGGTGTTGGCTACTTTTACAGTCTGGGTTCTGTCACTAAGCCAGTTGGCAACCCATCGAGTGACGTAGGGATTTATGCCCAGCTTAGTACGTTTATCTATGATTCTAGAGTGGGGGATGGTGTCATGAAATTTTAGAACCTCCATGTTAACTGTTAAGCATAACATGAACAAGGAAAACTGACCAGTCAGATTACTGGCTACCAGTACATCAAGTATGTTCACAGAGCAAGCTGGAACAGGCCACGTCCACTTCCTATTGCGCCTCAGATCCCTTCTCCCTCATGATCTTCAACATCTGACTGGCAAACGTTTTTAGCTACCACTCACACTGGCTTACCTTCAATGGCATGGAAATCAACTTCCACATATTTTTTTAACAAAAAAGCAGAAAAATACCAACACAAAAATGGCAAAAAAAACAAGACTATGAAAACAAGCTGTAAATATGATCGCTTTGCCAAAAAGCTGGTAAAACAAGAAAAAAAATTAACTCTTATAAAACATAACATTTTCAGCTCAAATTTTCAATAAACCATCTACGGACCATTACCTGAAACATGATATAGTTGAATCAGTACAACATGGATCCAAAACAGGATGTGCAAAAACTGCAAAACATTTGCAAAAGAAAGAGCAATCACACTCAACAGGTGGCCAGAAGGGTCCATAAAATAACTGCTCTGAAAATGTCATGACAAAATTCCACTGAGTTCCCCATGTTTTTGTGTAGTAGTGGAATAAATTACCTGATTTTGAATGTGAGTTCAGAAACTGGAAGAGATGGTTGGGGGAAGGGGAGACAGAAGTAAGCAGCTTACACCAACACAGCCATTCTGGTCTGAAGGAGTTTGTGGCCCTGCTCAGCAGACTCGCTCCTGTTCCACTACAGGTTAACATACAAGCAATGGCTGTAGGAGTGTGAGAGTGTGTGAGAGTGTGTGTGTGTGTGTGTGTGTGTGTGTGTGTGTGTGTGTGTGTGTGTGTGTGTGTGTGTGAATGCATTTTTAATTTCTCCAAGTCTTTTGGGTTCTAATACCCTGACGGGAATGGACCCCATTCCTAAGTCAAAGTACGATTAAAGTTCATGAAATTAGTATTGTTTCAGTCTTTAATGTCAGCCAGTAGTGCTCCTCGCAGCACCCGCAGTGTGCCCAGTAATGACTCCTTCTGCAATTTGTACAGGGTTACATGGATTGGTAACATATCTAAATACAACTATAAATTATGTTTTATTAGACTCATTGCTCCTACTACTATTGGAACTGTCTGAGTATCTTTCTTCCACATTGCTCTCATTTCTGCCTGCAGATCCTGATATTTTATGACTTTGTGCCTCTCTGTATGCAAGACACTGTAGTCACTGGGTGTGGCATTTTCAATGATCAATGCTACTCTTGTCTTCTTTTCTTGGACCACTATATCCAGTTTTCTAGCACCTATCTTTTGAACTGTTGGTAATGGATGATCCCATGTGATGTAGTCTTCTTCATTTTCTATGATGCTTTGTGGTTCATGTTTCCAGTGTTTTTTGGCCACCTCAGTATGATAATGTTTGCACAATCCCCAGTGCAACAGTCTTGCCACATTATTATGCCTTTCAGTATACAGTTCTTCTGCCATTAATATGTCGCAGTCAGCAACAAGGTGTGCAACTGTTTCCAATTCGGTTTTATAAAACCTAAATTTGCCTGTTTCTCCCACATGTTCAGTGGACTTTATAAACCAATGTATGTGCAGCCCACTATCTTGGGCCGGCAATATTAACCTTTCATCTCTTGGTTTGAATATGCCTCTCCTTAACCATTCCTGTGTTCATTCCTGATCAACATGAGGTTCTTCCATCTATACTTGCAACTATATTTATCTTTTTCCATATTTCTTGCCTTCTCATCTGATCTTTTACCTTATATTCTTTCTTTTGTTTTTTGGCACATTCATTTGCTGCCTGATTTTTATCTACTTCTGGTTTGATTTCCATTCCTGCTTGACACCGATAACCTTCTGCTAGATTAAGCAGAAAAGTCATCTTAGATTTATTCTCCTCATATTTCAAAACTTTCACTACATTTGGGTCTTGTGAGGTCAGCAGATATGTGTGCAGTTCCACAATTGCAGAGCTGTACATATAATCAATTTCAAGGAGGCCCATCCCTCCTTTGGAAGGGGGAATATATAATCTTGGTAAGCACTGATTTTTATAAGTCGTTTGGTGAGCATGAAACACCCTTCTTGTTTTCCAATCTAATCTATCCAACATGTTTTGGGGCCAGTCAGTCACTCCAAAACTGTAAGTTAGGACAGGAAGAGCAAATTGTTTATCCTACCTTACAGTTTTGGAGTGACTGACTGGCCCCAAAACGTGTTGGATACATTAGACAGGAAAACAAGAAGGATGCTTCATGCTCACCGAATGATTTATAAAAAATCAATACATATCAAGATTATATATTCCTCATTCCAAAGGAGGGATGAGCTTCCTTGAAACTGATTATATGTACAGATCTGCAATTGTGGGAATCCACACATATCTGATGACCTCACAAGACCCAAATGTAGTGATATTTTTGAAACACGAGGACAGAATACATCTGAGTGTATTTGCATGTGAGAGAGAGAGTGTGTGTGTGTGTGTGTGTGTGTGTGTGTGTGTGTGTGTGTGTGTGTGTGTGTGTGTGTGTGCGTGTGCATTTTTAATTTCTCCAAGTCTTTTGGGTTTCAAATATCATGACGGGAATGGACCCCATTCCTAAGTCAAAGTATGATTAAAGTTCATGAAATTAGTATTGTTTCAATCTTTGATGTCATCCAGTAGTGGTCTTTGCAGCACTCGCAATGTGCCTGGTAATGACTCCTTCTGCAGTTCATATGGAATCACATGTATTGGTAACATATCTAAATACAATTGTAAATTATTTTTTATAAGACACATTGCTCTTACTACTACTGGAACTGTCTGGGTATCTTTCTTCCACATTGCTTTCATTTCTGCCTGCAGATTCTGATATTTTATGTCTTTGTGTCTCTCTGTATGCAAGACACTGTAGTCACTGGGTGTGGCAATTTCAATGATCAATGCTACTCTTGTCTTCTTTTCTTGGACCACTATATCCAGTTTTCTAGCATCTATCTTTTGAACTGTTGGTAAGGGATGATCCCACGTGATGGAGACTACTTCATTTTCTATGATGCTTTGTGGTTCATGTTTCCACTGTTTATTGACCACTTCAGTACCATAATGTTTGCACAATCCCCATTGCAACAGTCTTGCCACATTATTATGCCTTTGAGTATACAGTCCTTCTGCCATTAATATGTTGCAACCAACAACAAGGTGTACAACTGTTTCCAATTCGGTTTTACAAAACCTACATTTGTCTGTTTCTCCCACATGTTCAATGGACTTTATAAACCAACGTGTACGTAGCCCACTATCTTGGGCCATCAATATTAACCTTTCATCTCTTGATTGAATTTGCCTCTCCTTAACCATTCCTGTGTTCATTCCTTATCAACATGAGGTTCTTCCAGAAGTTTTCTATACTTACAACTATATTTATCTTTTTTCACATTTCTTGCCTTCTCATCTGATCCTTCACCTTATATTCTTTCTTTTGTGTTTTTGCACATTCAGTTGCTGCCTGACTTTTATCTACTTCTGGTTTGATTTCCATTCCTGAGTGACGCCGATAAGCTTCTGCGAGATTAAGCAGAGAAGCCATCTTAGATTTATTCTCCTCGTGTTTCAAAACTTTCACTACATTTGGGTCTTGTGAGTTCAGCAGATATGTGTGCAGTCCCACAATTGCAGATCTGTACATATAATCAATTTCAAGGAGGCCCATCCATCCTTTGGAACGGGGAATATATATATAATCTTGGTATGCATTGATTTTTATAGATCATTTGGTGAGCATGAAGCACCCTTCTTGTTTTCCTATCTAATCTATCCAACACGTTTCAGGGCTAGTCAGTTACTCCAAAACTGTAAGTTAGGACAGGAAGAGCAAATTGGTTGTCCTAACTTACAGTTTTGGAGTGACTGACTGGCTGCAAAACATGTTGGATGGATTAGATAGGAAAATAAGAAGGATGCTTCACACTCACCAAATGATTTATAAAAAATCAGTGCATACCAAGATTATATATTCCCCATTCTGAAGGAGGGATGAGGCTCCTTGAAATTGATTATATGTACAGATCTGCAATTGTGGGACTCCACACATATCTGCTGACCTCACAAGACCCAAACATAGTGAAAGTTTTGAAACATGAGGACAGAATGCATCTGAGTGTGTCTGCATGTGAGAGTGTGTGAGTGTGCATGCATGTGATTGTGTGTGTGTGTGTGTGTGTGTGTGTGTGTGTGTGTGTGTGTGTGTGTATGTGCACATGACAGGATGACAGCACAGGATGCCCACATCAGTCAAGGACAAGGACAGGGCCAAATAGAAACACCCATTATGGCTATTTGTGTCATGATCACATTATGAATTGTTCTTGCCCCGTGATAGGGAATGAATGGATAGTGGCAGTAACTTGATGGTCAGCAGGACAAGGGCCAAGAAAAAGATACAGAAAAACAATCTGCAACGTTAAAACATTATAGTGTTGTACAACAATCAGTTAGTTAAGCTAGGCAGTCTGCTTTTTATTTAAAACATTACTTCAACAAATGTCCATAACTTTGCCAAAGTTAACATTCTAAGCTCAAATTTTCAACATACATCTATGGACCACCATGTGAACTATTGCACTTAATTAGTGTTAGTCAGATTCAAAACACATTTTGAAACATGGTTGGAAAACTATTACTTACAGAACAAATGGCATATGGCAGTTGAATAGAATTGTCCCGAAAATGCTTACTCAGAAAATTTAATCTGAAAATTCCATGTTAATAAAACATTATAACCACGTACAAGAATAAATTAGTTAAAATGGGCAATATACTTTTTAAAATTATTTTCAACAAATATCCATAACTCTGCCAAAACAGAACACCCGGAGCTCAGTTTTTTTCAGCCATCAACACCTAAATTATAAAATTTGTGTAACTCAGATACAATTTGTGACATAAAAATGGCTTTGCGGTAACATTTATAACTGGAATTGTGCAATGTTACACAAGAGTTTGACAGAAATATCAATAAAGTAATTACTTTGAATGTTTCATATACACAGGTTTCACATAGTTAAATAAAAAAAAAACACTTGGTGCTGTTAGCACCCATCAGATGCCTCTCCCTTTGACCTAATGATCAGCTGAATTACATTCTACTATAGACTCAGTTTACTCAATCATGGATTCTCCATTCTTTCAAAAAAAAAAAAACAGAACTCCCAGATTCAGCAAACCCTGCATGGTGTGCAGGACTAATGCAGGAGCTCCAGCAGGCAATATGTCTACTGTGCGATCCAGCAATAAGCTGTAGGGACGTGCACGAGCGCTCCTGCACTAGTCCTGCATGGACTCAGCCCCTGTATGCAAATTACCCCATTTGCAGAAGAAATCCATGCAAATGAGGTGAATTTGTGATCCAGGAAGCTGGAAGATGGCCATGCAGGACTAGTGTAATCTGCAGAAATGTACTCTGCCAGTAATGTAGTACATTTCTGCAAACTACAAAACGGAGCCATGACAGCTCCAAATAAAGGCTGGATATTATGTAGAAAGCATGCCAATGGCCAAATATAAGGCCATTGGCATGGAAAACAGTTACAAAAATAAGAAAATCAACTTTTTTTTTTTTTAAATCGATCTCAACTGTCTAAGCATAGGATAGCAGCACGCAAACGGGACCGGGCGAAAAATAAGAAAAAAAAAAAAACTAAAGTAAGCATTCTAACCAAAATCACTATTTTTCCATTACAGTCAATGGCAGGCAGAAGACAACATGGCCAGTGAATAGTGGTTGCTAACGGGGGAGGCTGAGTGTGGGACATGTAACTATGCATCAGCAGGAATAGCTTCGTGCAAGCATAGGAGTTAGCTGACATCATAGGGGGGTGTCAGGCATACTGTAAGTGGATTGGAGCCTGTGGCTCAGATTTGTCCTTAGCTTAGCAGAGCTAAGCAAGGAGGTGTGTCTGAGGCTGCCTAGCACTCTTTACATTGCCTAAGCAGGTGTCCGCACTGTGCACCGGGTTTTTAAGGGAAAAAAAAAGTAAACTAGGAAATAGCAGCTCTGTGCACATTGGAGCACTGTGTTTGCACAACCCACCCCAGGGCTTAAACAGGAAGGCAATGGGAAGGGAAAACTGCAGTAGGAAGGTAATCTAGGAGAACTAGTATAGCTGGCAGGTGAAATGTATCAGAATGAGCCAATTACACAGGCAGCAGACCAGACCAGCCCAGAACACTACTATAAACTATGCAAACACCTTTCCCTCTGGTTTTTCCCACATACTCTACACCACCGGTGTATACAAGTGAGTAAACTTTAACAAACAAAAACAACAGAATGATAGGGGCTGCAGCAGCTATCAGACATCAACATGTGGAAGAGGCAGAGGGTGGTGAGGATGAGAATGCTGCCGACCAACCCACAGTGAGGAGACAGAGAAGTGTGTACAAACCCAGGGTAATCTACCAGGGGCTACATGAGCTGGAGATAGTGGAGCGCTATAGGGTGGACAGGGACCTCCTACAGCAAATTGTTGAGCTGTGCCAGCCATGCCTGACACACAGAACTAACAGAGGGGAACTCATCCCATTGGATACCAAGGTATGTGTAGGCCTAGGTATACTAGCCACAAGTACATCCCAAAGCCCAACTAGGGACATCATGGGGATCTCACAGGCATCAGCACCCAGAGTATTCCACCAGTTCCTGGATGCCATGTCAGCACATGCTGGTGAACATGTATATTTCCTCAACACATGTGAGGTGTTGGCCAGCAATATGCATCTCTTCTACCAAATAGCAGAATACCCTGAGGTGGTTGGTGCTATAGACTTCATGCACATATGCATCAAAGCACCACCTGGTGAGTGGGGTAGGGTCCACATCAACCGCAAGGGCTTCCCCCCATCAACTGCCAGGTCATGTGCGATTATAATGAATATGTGTGCTAGCTGCCCTGGAAGCTATCACGATTCCCACATCTGGCATCTGATGCGATTTGCCAATGGGGACATCCCTTACGGTCACCTAGTGAGGGATGCTGGTTACGCAATGGAGCCGTGGCTTATGACACCCATCAGAAATGCACACACACCTGAACAAAACCGCCATAATGAGGCACACACACAGACCAGAATCATAATATAGCGTGTGTTTGGGATGCTCAAATCATGGTTTCGGTGCCTGAACACATCCGGTAGACCCTTGCAGTACTCACCAGCTACATGTACCCAAATTGTTATCGTATGTGCCATGCTACACAATATGATCCTGTGAAAACAGCTGCAGCATTAACAACACGGGGCAGGGCCACACAGCCCCCCACCAATGCCAAGGCCTGCACAGGCACAGAGTGACTCAGAGGAGGAACAACCTTAGCCTGCCCCAGTAGGCAGATGGAGGCATACCCAGTATGCCATGGCCTTGGCAAAGAGGCAACACGTAGCACATACACTGACACAGTAGGGACCCAGGGAATGACCTCTCTCTGATTCACACATACAGTAAAAGGGATGCCAAACATGACCCTACCTGTGCTCAACCATGTATAGGGAGTGTACTATGCGCATCCGACATAGGCAGCCCACAGCCCCATCCGCAATACTGGCACACCCACAAGGTAAGTCACTCCCCTTACCGACTGCTGATTGGAGTAGTATGTGTTGTTACTTGTATCTATGGTATGGATGTGAGCATGCAAGGGAATCGGGTGGCTGAATGGGATGCCAGCAGACAGTAGACACCTATAGTGGCAGCATGAGATCTGTAACAAATATGGGTGTCACCACAGTAGCCAGAATTACACATGGTGACAAAACCCACTGCAGGACATGTGCTGGGTCACATGTGTGTCCATATGACACACACATGCCAGTCAGGGAGGTTCACATACCCAACAACAGTCACAGCCAGCAGGACAGGTGTAGACAATCACAAACAAAGACTGTGCTAAGGCCACTGAATGATGCCTATGGGTAACCTCTCCCCCAGGCCTACACAGACAGACTACATCAGGTCAGTCAGTGGGATGTTAGTTCTGAAGGGTAGGAAGTCAGAAGGTAATATGTAGGTCAATCAAATGTAAGACCTGTAGTACACTGACATGCCTCTAGTCAGCATGACAGGTTAGAAAACAAACTGAAATGGAGTACCTGACATACCTGTACAGTCACAGCAAATATGTACAAGTATCAGGTGTGCCCCCCCAAATCCTGTGTAGCAATGCAGAAACAGTCAGGTTTGCCCCCCACAGCCTATATAGACATGTAGTAACAGTCAGGTGTGCCCCCACAATCCTATCTAGACATGTAGTAACAGTCAGGTGTGCCCCCCCAGTCCTGTGTAGCAATGTAGAAACAGTCAGGTGTGCCCCCCCACATCATATGTAGAGAGTAGTAACAGTCAGGTGTGCCTTCTCAGTCCTATGTAGAAATGTAGTAACAGTCAGGTGTGCCCCCCCAATCCTATGTAGACATGTAGTAACAGTCATGTGTGCCCCCCAACCCTACTTAGACATGTAGTAACAGTCAGGTGTGCCCACCCAAATCCTATTTAGAAATGTAGTAACAGTCAGGTCTGTCCCCCTAAATCCTATGTAGAAATGTAGTAACATGTATGTGTAGGTATAATACCAGTGGAGCACAGATGCCCAGAGGTGGCCAAGGTAGCAGGATAGATTATAGCATTTGCACAACATGCAGGTATATGTGTGTTAGGTTGGTGTGTGTTTCATATTGAGTGGGAGTGGTCAGCATGTATGCATGTTGAGGTATGACCTGGTGGCTGTTGCCCTCTACTGCTGATGACAGGGCCAAGTCCTCACAACTGCAGTGTCAAAGACAATTCCCACCACTATATGTTAGCAGTAAGCCACTGTAAATGTATGGTGGTAATATGTGTCACCATCTGAAAGACTGACATGGCATGGCTGTTGGGCTAGATATACAAGCAGTACATAGGGGAAAGTACCCCAGACATACAGTATATAATGTGCAACTGTGAAATGGACACACCCTTGGAATTGTACATATAGGTATGCATCAAATTATCCGGCCCTGTAGTAGGGGATACCGGTGTGGTCTGGCCGAACACTTGCAGATCACAAAGGTGGTAGGACTGATGCATTGGGAAACAGCTGATGTACCTGCACATGCCAGCATAACTGGAATGCCCCATGCATATATGTGCATCAGATGCAAGTAGTGTCCATAGCACACATGCACCTAGCTCAACAAAACACCATCCACATGTACCTCTCTGGTCGTATCCCTGCTGTTGGGAATGAGTACAATATGACCCCACCTGTATATGGCAATAGTGAAAGAATGTAGCATGCAGTGCAGGTGTCCCATGCAGGTGTGTCCCTAGCTGTAGGTAGCACCCTGCCAGCATCCACACCATCTGATCAAGACTGATAGAAAATATTGGCATGAACACCTAGCACACCTACCCTGTCACCCCAGGGGAATATATTGTATGGTGGCCTGAGACTGTAGGACTGACAGAATGCAATGGCCTGCCACAGCTGGCCCGCATCAACACCAAATGACCTACAGGCCTCTGCCAAAGGCCTGTCTCTCACACATACTGCCAATGCATGTTATGTCATGGACACCCAAATAACAATATAAACACTCCACATAAGCCATATGCAAAGCCATGTGGACAAACCACAGTAACATGTCCATCATGTCCCACTGCATGAACTGTGGACCAACACTAGCACACACCTGTCATGTGGTGATAACCATAGGGAAAGTATCAGAGAATGTATGCATAATGTATGGAAGAGGATAGAATGATAGAGGGCGTGGTGGGAGCATGGCCAGCATGGAAAGTGCAAGGTCCGACACAGCTGTGTGCACACACTATCCCTGGCTGCAAACACATAAATGGGTGGCTACAAACCTGCCCATACACCACAGTAGGGGTAATGTCCTGACCCATGGCCTCTGCCTCTGGGTAACCTGTGTGAATCTGTACAGCTGTGAGGTATTGCCACAGCAAGATAGGGCCATACTGTCATGGTGATGGATGTACAAGTGTGGGAACCTCTGCCAGCACTGTACTAAGGTGCTGAACCAGATACACATACCCAGCAGCAAGTGTCTGCAGCTCACCCTCCAGAATGGCATAACTTATCATGAATATGTAGGTGTCTGCTCACAATACCAGACACAATCGCAGTCACCCTTGTCCCCCAGAACATCATTGTGAGCACAAATACATAAAACATCACAGTGTATAACAGCACACATGTCTGAATATCTCTGCTAACATCAGTACCATGTAGCAGAAGAAGCACAGATGCAAGCACCTACAGTACACACTATCCCCTGCACAGTTTGTCCCCATATTGCCAAATGATCTATGGATACCCTGCAGAAACAGTTTGCTACCTGTAGGTGTACAACACAAAGGTCTGCACTGGAGTACAAACTACCTGGAATGGATCCAAACATTCAATACAGAAGGTCATACTGGGCATGCTCACACACTTAGAGAAATGAAGGCAATGTCAGACAACAACATACTGAAAGGTCATACTAGGCATGCCCACACACTTAAACAAATGAAGCCCATGTCTGCAAACAATAGTGGACTATACATATCTGACAGTTTCAGATGTTAGTGCATACAGTCCTCAGTATGCACCAGTCATGCTTTGCACGCACATTGGATAGAAATACAGACATATATCCAAGGACAACACACTATAATAAGCCAAATGTAGACATACATAGATGTGTGGAAGAGAGTGACTATAACAAAGAGCCATCCATCATAAGGTCTGTCCCACCCAGCCTGCAGCCAAATGGCTATAACCACATGATGTGTAAATGTCACTCACTGTAGAAATTAGCCACTGGTATCCATCACATTACAGACTATGTGGTGCAAGTGCTAGCTGTGCACCACATAGTCTGTGGTGCAAGTGCTAGCTGTGCAACATGACTGTACAAGGCAGTAGTCATCTAGCAGCTGTATACAGGTACCTGCGGAATATAACCCTGCGTGTGCCTGCATATGGTGTCAACCTCAAGATGAATGGGTTATGGCCCATCATGCACACACACTGCCCTCCCCATAGCCCTACTATGACAAGCCTGCTGATGTCATCCACTTTGAAATACACCTTTGGGAATAGAGTGGCCCAGTAAACTCTGTGGCACATCCTAAAACTGCGTAATGCTGTAGTGTGATAAACTATTTAGGTAGGAGTTCTAATCCCAGACATGGCAACTGTGTGTGTGTGTGTGTGTGTGTGTGTGTGTGTGTGTGTGTGTGTGTGTGTGTGTGTGTGTGTATGTTTGTGTGTGTGCATCTCTGTTTGTATAGGGAGCAATGCTTTTTAGGCTAGTCTACCTCGCTACAATTCAAATGTCCTACTTTGGCAAGGCTGCTGATGTCATTCACTGTGAAATACACCTTTGGGAAAGGTGTAAACCAGTAATCGCCATGGTGCATACTATAACTGAGTAATGCTGCAGTGTGATAAACTAGTTAGGTAGGAGTTCTAATCCCAGACATGGCAACTGTGTGTGTGTGTGTGTGTGTGTGTGTGTGTGTGTGTGTGTGTGTGTGTGTGTGTGTGTGTGTGTCTGTGTGTGTCTGTGTGTGTCTGTGTGTGTGTGTCTCTCAGTCTGTGTAGGGAGCAATGCTTTTTAGGCTAGTCACGCTCACTACAATTAAAATGCCCTACTTTGGCATGGCTGCTGATGTCATTCACTGTGAAATACTCCCTTAGGGAAAGATTTAGCCCAGTAATCTCCACGGCGCATCCTATAACAGCATAATGTTGTAGTGTGATATAGTACTCTAGTAGGGGTTCTATTCCCACATGTGGAAAGTGTGGATGTTTGTTTGTGTGTGTGTGTGTGTGTGTGTGTGTGTGTGTGTGTGTGTGTGTGTGTGTGTGTGTGTGTGTGTGTGTGTGTGTGTGTTCCTTTGTGTAGGGAGAAATGCATTTTAGGCTAGTCACACTCCCTACAGATAAAATGCCCTACTTTGGTAAGGCTGCTGATGTCATTCACTGTGAAATACACCCTTGGGAAAGTTGTAGCCCAGTAATCTCTGTGGCACATCCTATAATTGCATAGTGCTATAGTGTAATAAACTAATTAGGTAGGAGTTCTAATCCCAGACATGGCAGGTGTGCATGTGTGTTTGTCATTCGTATCCTGTGCGGAGGTGGCTGTGAGTGTGTAACAACTGGACTCATTGTGGAGTGGGTTTTGCAAATTTCTTATATGGTGGCCCTATTATATGTCACATTGTCCACCTTACAGGGATAACATATGTGAAATAGCTGAGAGGCTGGGGTGCCAATCCATACCCCTACATGTGACATCAAGGCCTGACAAACAAAGTTAGCAACCCTTGTATTACCCAGAGAACACTCTCAACTCATGTCTCATACACAAACACACTTGCCTAGGCAACAACCGCTATGTTGGTAGTACCCTGCATATTACCCACAGATAGTAACCATGGTGTGATTGCAATGGAGTACAGAGGGTATGGCACCCTGTCCATCAGTACAATAGGCACGTACATGCAGACAGTGCACCTTCACTATGTTCCCCACTGGACACCTGCAACACCTGTGGGCTCATCAAATGTGACCCACAAAGGACATACCATGCCTTAAGCACATGCCCTGTATGAACAGATGCCACTGACACCAGGGAATACCTGTATCATGCTATCAATGTAGGTGCAGGGTCAACCTGCTGTCCATTACCAGTTCCCACCACATGAGACCAGGACTGGCACATCTGATGATAACAATCTGTGTACACAACATGGGCAAGACACCCCAGGTACAGTTCCACATGTCACTGTACATGCATGTGGGACATGTGCACATCCCAGACAATGTCCATGTCATGGACTATTGAACACATACATGGCAAACAATGCACAGCAATGGCCACACACAATAGTTACCCAGGTGACTGGATGGTGACTGCAGTACCCACCTGTGTGGGCCAATCCACACACTACACCCCTGAGCCACACTGCAGACAACTGTCATGTGGCCTGATGCCAAGGTATACCCATCATCTAGCCTTGTATAGCCATCTGGCACAGTCAACCACTAAACACCCATGAAGCAATGCACCCATGTATGTCAGTACTGGTACCCTGTATCTGTGTGTGTGGTGTATGATGCCTTTGACCACATTCACACTCACTACAATCCCCATTGGCATACTGAAGCATGTTGTCTGATGTCAGACACATTCACATACCCTTTGCCCATATAACTTCAAGATAACCCCTGTGGTGCATGTGATACCTTCACAGTACTGTATTGTGGCAAACTAACTAGTGAGGAGGTGTATGCCTGACCCTGCCAAGTGTGTCAATGTGTGTGGGTCCCTGAGAGAGTGTGGCTGTGTTGATGCTGACACCTGTTCATGCGGACAGGCACGTGTACTAAACCTACTGTATAGCTACCATATCACTGTTGCAGATGTCACTCGCCATCACATATACATTTGGAGAGCTCTTCAACATGTAAGCTATGTGGTGCATCCAATAACTGAATAGACATGTGATAGCAATACATAGTCAGTCAGGGGTTTGATCCCCTGTACTGGTAGGTGTGTGACACAAACATGCTTAGGTTTTACTCTCCCACCCCCTCCCTGATTTATCTTTGCCTCTGTCTGCCTCTATCATTCCCTCTCTCGTGGATGTGGAGACCTACACCTGCTTTGTTTAGGCAGCAGCATGTGTTTTGTAAGTGATGCTCATGATCAGCTGATGGCCTCTGCATGAATTGCAGCCCTCTTCTAGCTGATTGCATCTGAAACAGCTGTGGTAACATTTCCATAGCCAATTGCATGGAAACACACTCCAATATCTAGGAACATCATGTTGGTGTTGGGCCTTTTCATTCACTGTGAGCAGGACCTAGATCTGTTGTTTGGCAAACATTATCTCAGATGGATTGGGGATTTATCTCTAACAACATACACTGTGGAAACAGGCCAACACACAGGAGGGGGACGTGCCTGACATGACTACAGAATGTAAGTGTTGCTATTCTGCATTTAGGGTAATGTTGGTTTAACAAGGCATCTGTGGATATGGCTGGTCTACATGTTTTAATACCTGTCATGACAGTGCTATGTTTCTAAGGAAACCCCATCTGTAGGGTCACCTGCAGACTGTGCAGTGTGTGGTGACTTTTGTTTCTTGTGTTACTCACAGAGCACCTATCTGCGAACTGCAGAAGCATAGTGTGAGGATTGCAGTCAGTAAATGGTGAATGACATGAGAGTTACTGACCTCATATCCCTCATAGGACATGTGTCGCAACAAACCCTGTTACAACAGTAAATGTATGAGGTTATCACAGCAACATGTCAATACTGGCCTTGTGTTTGTGCCACCAGCCACAACCCTGTCAATGTGTGTACATATGTCATGCAGTAAGAGGTGCATATTTCCTGTATACCATAATTTATTGACATCATATCTGATAACAAGCCAGTGAGATATCAGACTGCGGCACATGTTATGTATAGAATGGGTTCTCTTTGAGGACATAACCTGGGCATTCTGTGGTTGTGTGTACATTACTGAGGTCTGTGTACTTATAGTGATTGTTTACAGTGTGTGCATTGTGAATATGTACCTTGGGCTGTGTACAGACTGTGGTAGATGTCATTGTCCTTGGTCCTGTTCTATCTGATGTTACATGCTGCTCCACTGTATGTTACCCTATCGCTTACATGTTTGTAGGGCCAAATACACACATGTCCCATACCACAGACAGGCATCGGACCACACTGTGTAGCGGCCAAGTATATGTAGGGTTAGTGTGTGAGTGACACATATGAGGATGGTGTTGCTCAGATAGTCCATATACTGTAATATTACACTAGCTACCATATGTGGCTGTGGCTGTGTTCACATTCATTATAGTTATGCACTTTCACACAGGTGTCTGTTACTCTGTGCTGTGACATTTCTGTAGAGCCTGCTATATATGCATGTGCATGTGTATTCCCCCATAAGAAATGTAGGCCAGTGTTGTGGCAGTCTGCCTGTAGCATGCACAGTGCTTTGTTACATGCCTAGCAGCTTAGTGTACTCACCCAGTGTGATGTTATGTCTAGATACTTGCCAGATGTACTGCTGCCAGGCCACCAAAACAGTCATATATGTCAGACAAAGCAGTGGGATGCTGTACAGATGTATGTCACTAACTAGTGGGTATGTGGCCATGGCACCCCTGTACCAGCAGTTATGTGTCAGGACAGACAGGGGTGTGTGAATGCATAACCTATGAGGCAAATGTATACTAGTATTTACGTGATATACCCATCTACATGGCTGTTAATGTCCACATTGTCAGGCGTGGCCCACATGTCTTCCACTAAGGGGTTCTGTGTATACCTGTGGACTGACCAGAGTGTGTCAGACTGTCCACATTTATTGGCCATATCTCTGCTGTAGTGCACAGGATCATTACTGTGCTAGCAGTGGTACTCTACTATGATGTTCTTAAGATGTCTGTCAGTAGCCAATGGTGCACATGTTAAAAGCAGATGTGACCTCTCACACACCACATGTCTGTGAAGACAACCCCTATCACAGTAGCAATAGTCTACATATATATCCACACACATACCTGACATCCCCTTGCACTGCGAGGTTGGGACAATTGGGGCTGAGGTAGGGCTCCACTCCATGGTCAGGACATATGGTGGACATACATGTATATATAATTAGCCATATATCTATATAGATATATATACACATATACATATCCACATACATGGATGGATATGTATATGTGCATGTATATATATATATATATATATATATATATATATATATATATATATATATACATATAAACACACAGATATATACATATACACAGTAATATATGTCTGCACATATACAGTTAGAGATACATATGCACATATACATATGGATATCTACATATATACTGACAGTAATAGGTATATCAGAATAGATATGTATGCACATATAGTTATAGATATCTACATAAATAGGCATATCTGTACACATAGGATGTGCATACATATATAGCTATATATACATATATCTACCTATACATATATATATATATATATATATATATATATATATATATATATATATACATACGAAGAGATATACACATGCCCATATATATGTTACAGTACACATATGTGTATACAGACATATGTATGAATATACATGTGTATGTACTTGTAGACATATATCAACCTATTATATGTATGTATCCATATTCCTGTCATGTGTAAACCTCACGGTTGTGTATACTCTCCTAGATGTATCTCACCGTATGCATCTGCTATGTGTACTTTATGTTAAAACAACATATGTGATGCAACAGTCATATTAAAAACAAGTACTACACAATTGTGGAAGTAAAGGCAATTGTTTAAGACTAATCAATATATGTATTGACAGATACCTTGGAAGAAAAGCAAGTGTCTTCACAGTGGTCATGGTGTAGTGGTTAAGTGTTGTGCTTTAGTGTACAGGGTCCTGAGTTCAAGACCTGCAAGGGCTGTTCATTTTTGTTGCTGGGCAGAACAAGGGCTGTCAGATACAGCATGGTTAAGGCAGTTTTGAGCAGCTTTAAGCAGTTTTGCATGAGTTTACACAAAGCTAAGTGGTGCTAACATATGGTTGAACATATGGGTGCTTACACCGTGTGGGCTTCACTTACCAGTGCGCAAATCTGCTTAGCTGCTATATTGCAGCAATGCTGATACCTGCTAAGCATGGCTTAGTCCTGGTAACCACCCAGTCTGATAACATAGCAGGATAATGACATCTGTAATAAGTCTATGTAATGCCATGTACAACATATGCACCTATGTGCTGTTATTACAGTAGCAAGGGGTGTGAGTGTCATGTCTGGGACACAGACATATATAAGACCTGTACAGCACTGTTATCCATGTGACTTTGTTACAGGTGTAGTAGCCCAGGGTACATGCTGTCACACTGTCATGTAGTGTATCATGGAGGTACTACTGTTGACAGTGCCTACCCATGGAAGAGTAGAGTGCTAAATGTAGTACTGACAACAGGAACACCTGCAGGCATAGCTGGACTCTGAGGCCTCCCTGTTGTATCTGTGGTGTGTGAGCTGTGTCACAGTATATAACCCCTGATCCAACATGTGGAATGTAACTGTAGACTACCGTCTGTACAGCACATGATAGCGAGGGCTCCTGACATGTAGTTATGGCATACATATTGTTGTCAAACATCTGTCAACACATTCACCCTACTGCATAGATACTTGCCAAGCTGATGACTGTCAGTCCCTGTACAGATGTGCATATGTCAGGTATCCCACTGGGATATGTACAAGCATCCTAAGCTTGATTGACACTGACATGTCTGCCCAGCTGTGTAAGAACTGGCACATATTGGAGAAAACACCCTGTATGCAAAACATGCCACAAGTACCTCCACTACACTACCACAGTCAACTGAACATGCTTGGGTACAGGTCTCCATCACAGACACTAACCATGTGTTGTAATGCATGTTGCATGCATGTCAACTTGATCACCTCAGTGGCCATGTGCAGGATGCACCTGGAGGAATGGCTGATGCATGTCACTCCCACCCTGAAGGTCACCACAGTAGTGTCTGTCGATAGCTTGCCTGCTGCTACATGGCAGGTGGCAGGATACCACTGTACACACAACCCCTACACAACCCACCTCTCCTTGGACAATAGCTAGGTACACAGCTATGACCACCTGCAGAGATGCACCCCAGACTGTGTATAGCAGTGTCTGTGTGTTAGCACATCTGTAAGTGGGAATTCGATGAGGGTCTTCACAACCACCACAACACTCATTTCCATAGTCAGTTGTGGCTGCTGCTGTATGGGACATTACATGTACCCTGTTAAGCTCCTCTCCATACCGGCTACACAAGCCTTACAGTACCATCACAACAGTGTTGTACAAATGGGTTGATAGGCATGGAATACCCATTGTGTTCCGGCAAGTGTGTGTATGTGTGCATGTCCATTTATCTGTAGGGTACAGCATTCCAAGGCCACATACTCCTATTACAATATCCATTGTCACACAGTAGTACAGATAGTGTTGTTGCGGCCCATAGGTGAGGCATGGCAATGCAACACCCTGCTATGCCTGTGTCATGTGCATTAGATGCATATTCCTGTAATACCATTGTTGAGATCTATAATGAGTTGTATCACACTCGTGGCCAATGTGTGATGGTGGGTATATCAGAGTGTCATCATGGGTTTCAGGGAATACCATATCCACTGGGGAATTTGGGTGCTGTATACACTGTCATTACGCCAAGGTACACCCGGTATATGTCCCATGTACCACGTTACGGTTACCGCTGTCACCATCAACCATGCAGGTAACTGATACCCCAATCCAGGCCAGTTATGCATGTGCAGTGTGCAGCCTACCTGTAACACATTGGACACATGGTCAAGTTAGTTAGCAGCTATAGGCCCTGGTCTCTCGGATGTGTGTCTGCCTCTTATGTGTCTGTTAGTTTGTATATGAAGGTATGTCACACTATGTATTGTCCATATACACCCATTACATCCCTCATTAGCATACTGTACATGTCTGGGGATGTTCTGCATGTAAAATGTAACCTGAGACACACCTCACCCTAAACGCTGTGTGGTATGTGGAATGGAAGCCAAACACTTCATTATCAATACATACCTAGGTAGGGGTCTAGTCCCAGTGTTGCCAAGTAACAGTGTGCATGTATGTGGATGGGTCTACATCAGGTTGCAGATTATACACACCCCAGTGGGTCACCTGTCCATGTGACACAGGCAATAACTGTTATACGAACCTGTGACATATGTTCAACTGTACCCCAGATATGTCACAGCCATGGTGTCACCACAGTACCATACCCCATTGTGGACTATGACTACAGACCATCCTCTTGCTGACACATGTACACCTACAACATAAATGGATAACATTATAGAGACCACAATCAACCAGTGTTACTAACAACTATAATGCATCATCGCTGGATGGCTACACTACCTGACATATATGCATTACACTTTACTCCTTACAACATGTTACACTGCAGTACTGTGGTACACTGTAGTACAGTCACCGTGTGCATCAGAACCATGTTAGCCTGTCCCTGCATCGATGGTATGGATGACAGGGATGTGGCACAGGTATCATCATATGCACTGCATGTGTTGTTGGTTTGTCAGAAGCCGATGGTGGGCCATAAATTTGACACCATGTGTGTGGGTGAGGGGTGTACTGAGGTGAACTGGGCATGGTGATGTGGTGTGTGTAGGTATGGGGTTGCCATAGGTGTGTTTGTATAGCGTGTGGGTATGCATGCACACAGTTTTGCCATGTGGCTGCCCTCCACAGGTGTTTATGGACAGCTGCAGACCATACCTGGCAGGGTTTGCAGTTCACTGCCTCTAGCCACAGACATGTGGACTGTGCCTACCAGGGGTTCCATTGGCATGTCCCGGTACAGGCCTTGATGTGCTACTCTCACCTAACGATGAGAAATGCCCACTGGTACTAGGTCCCTACTGGGACTGGCCAGGACCACATGCTCATGGCCTGCTGTGGTGTGGTGTGGACAGCACCTCCCCACAGTGCCGTGGCTGGTACTGCCACTATGGGAGCCATTGGTGTCCTAGCATGTCCATGTTGACAGCCAGCTGTTGGCATTGCTGGCCTACATCCACGTGGCTGTCACCACAGTCCCACCACATGTTCAAGCACGGACAGACTACAGTCGATGAGGGCTATCATCTCACCAGACCGTCTATCCATATACTCAGTTAACGCACGGATGGCACCAGCCAGTTTACGAGCGTTGTCACTTGCAGATGTGAGAGCAGCCCTCTGCAGCCTCAGGCCCTGTCTGGTGTAACGTTCTATATGTGCCTGCACTGCTATAACAACCTGAAGCATGCACCTGCTGGTACCAGCTATGTCACCTCTGCCAGGGGCATAATGTCCAGCGGCCCTACCACGAGCACCCTGGGACATCTGCCTATGAGGTGCCCTGCCAGACATCTGACTATACCTGCTGCGACCAGACACAGTAGGCATGGTTACCACACTTTCCTGTGCACAACCACCAAACGCCAGCTGTCCCTCCACTATGGCCACTGGTGATAGGGTATGTATGAGCAGTGAAACTGTGTGCGGGATTTGGGTGGTTAAAAGGGGGATGTCAAATGATGGCACTGTTTTTGCCCCTGACAACCCCACCTGTGCCTCAACAGTATTATCATTATCTTTGGTGTCTGTATGGACACCAACATCAGATTGCATGCAGGAGGGACCCTGACCCACCTCGCCACCTGTGGGGGGAAAACAATAAACGCACTTTAAAACCTGTACAGCACTGCCTACCAGTACACACACACACACACACACACACACACACACACACACACACACACACACACACACACACACACACACCACCATAATACCTACCTGTCCGTGACTTTACAGACAATCCCACGTATATTTCCATGTGTTCCCCATTCTGCATCATGCTTGGTAACATACACACATTGATACCACTCATTAACATATCAGTCCTCTAAATGCCTAGGCAAGTGATCACAACACAAGACCTGTTACTACATTACTTGCCTGACGTGTGTAGCGGTTTTAGATGGCCTCACTGCTGTCATTCAGTGTTCACCCTGTGTATGTCCGGACATCATGAGCATGGCCCCTATATATGTGGGCTACTATGTTCACTCCATAATATCATGCACTGGTGTGTCATGTGTATGTATTATTCAGTACATGCAAGATATGCTGCTCAATTAGCCTATCATGTGACAACTGTAATATATGGATATACTCACTGGTGTTGATTAGTACTTCCCCAATGCATCTGTAGTGCTGCATATGTGGGTTGTAGGTCACCTCTCTGCTGAATGCGATATTAAGGGTATACCTAGTGTCTACCTTCCCTCTCAATACCTGTTCCATGCTACAGACCTTGTTATACTATCAGCTGTCCTGTGATTACACACATGACAAGTATTCCTGGTATGTAATGTAGCAGGCCATGTACTGCATGATCCCACAGGGAGGTACTGCTGTATCAACACCCCAGAATCACACATGTGCATACATGGCCATCCACACAAACCCACATACATGCACACATGCATCCTACATGCATCAACCTCCCTCCACTTCACCAGAGTGACCCTAAAGACAAACTAACTACCCACCAGGATGCACACACACATACAGGCGAGGTTGCACAATGATAGTACACACAGTCCTCCTATTATCCATCTGTCAACATGCATAACATAGGGTACACAACAGCATGCAGTGCCGCTTTAGTCAATCCATATTAGCAATAGTATACATGTGTGTGATGCATGTGCTGTGTCACTAGGTGATCCCCCTTCCCCTGGATACCACTGCAACCATGTACACACTATTGCTGTGCACCTGTTCTACACCCTGCCATGTACTGTGCATCACACCTCACAGGTGCACAACCCATTGCTGAATGTGTAGTACTGTGTCAGTTATGTCAGCTTTAATGCTCACAGCCCCTGTGTTTTTCAGCAACACATACCTGGGATGATATGTGGACAGATGTCATTTGTGAATGCCTGATGTCTGATTTACAGCTCTCAACATCAGCGGACCATGTATGACCAATCCAATACTCTTACACTGACAACCATCAGAGCATACCATGACTATCACACCCTTATTGATATGACGCACCTATCCTTGATCTGCCATGGGACCACATCACCGCATTGCTTAACAGTACATGAGCCTAATATGTGAGATATGTCCTGTACTTTCACATGCAGTGTCTACGAAATGGGTTAGGTGTGCAGATGCTGACCATGATGCATACACTCCATGTGGGCATATGTGTGCACACCCTTATCATGACAGTTTGTTGCACCTATTGTTATGTGTACTACAGCAGTCACTACTCCTGGCAGGAGTATACTAGCGTGGGCCATCTGCATTTGCCAGTGTATGTTCAGTCTGCCCTACACATGTCCAACTAATCTGCATGATTGCAAGGTCTACTCATGTGCACATCCCTTGGTGTTCACATACTGCCATCACTATTGCTGTGGGGGTAGAATTACATCTGCCACAGTTCCTGAACCTGACTATGTGCAGATACACAAACGTAGTTATTGTTGACGAATTGCTGACAGAAATACTGAAGATCAAAAACACACGAACACAGTTGAGTAAAAAGCAGAACACCTTTATCCAACACAAAGCTTTCGGGACAACTCCCTTTTTCAATGATTAACACAAGGTGCAGTTACATTCACATTTAAATACACCCACCACACATCACATGACCTGCAGCCAAGGTCATATGATCAACTGTATCAGTATTTAATATATCTACTGGCATTTTTACTAAATAATATAAAATTCAAACTCTTATACATATACTTATAAATATACACCTATTCTTATATATAAAAAAGGTATGATATATCTCAACACTCAGAAATTCATCTACTCAACACTCACATCTTACTTAATGTACATAAAATTATAAAAATAGTTATTTATTCAGTGCTATAAAATTCCTACAGCAATCTTAAAAAACATGACCAAATCCATGTTATCTAAACATTAATCATTTCAAACAATTGTGCTGCAACTTTAATAAAATTGGTTTTATTGACACGGCTGCATTTAAACCAGGTTCAGTGTCTGCTGACAATCGCACTATCCACTCATATTCCCTTACTTCTAATTGATTGCATATGTCACCCCCTCTTGAAGTTTTAAATAGCATGTCTATAGCTCTAAATTTAAACATATGTCCAATTCCACTTTCTTTTATATGTTTATATAAAGCATTTGTCTCACATTGCCTCCTAATGCTGGACTTGTGTTCAATTATACGATCCCTCAACCTTCTCGTTGTCATCCCCACATAGAAATATGAACATGCTACACAAGTTGCTATATATACAACATAGCAAGAGGCACATGTTGCCAGTCCATTAAAGTTGTAACGTTTATTAGTAACAGGATGTTGAAATATCCTGTTATTTAATAAACTACCATCTTGGGTTGGCATTATATCAATGCAACAACTACAATTGTAGCAACATACAGTGCCTCTAGTTCTTCCTTCAGGTTGTAAAGTGGAAGGATGTGAAAAATCCTTATAACATAAGAATGACTTCAAAGACCTTTTATTCCTATAAGCAAATGAGGGTGTAATTCCTACAACTGCTCTTACGTCATCCTGTGCTAGGAGTATTTTCCAGTATTTATTTATAACTCTTCTAACTATATGTGTTTTCATATTATATGATGTTATAAACCTTAGTTTACCATCATCTCTCATTCTCTCCAACTCATTGCTAACACTATTATCAGGTAAACATATAGGTTTGTAGGTTGTCGTTCTATTGTTCTTAACTAAATCTCTCATACTATCTACTAACTTCTGTGGGTACCCACTAGCTATAAAGTCACCACATGTCTCATCTAATTGTTTTACAAAATTCTCTTCAGTATTATTAAGTCTACTAATTCTTATCAACTGGGCCTTCACTATGCCCTTGAAAACATGGGGGGCATGCATGCTTGATGCTTCTAGATAGCGCCCAGATGAAACCTCTTTTTTATATACAGTGGTAACAAATTTGTTATCATTCATCTTCAAATTTATATCCAGAAAATTCACACTACTTTGTGAACATTCCATTTTGAAATTCAAAAAGGATGTTGTGTTATTTATATAGGCATTAAAGTTTAACAAATCCATATGGGTACCTTTCCAAATAAGAAAGCAGTTGTCCACAAACCTTTGATAAAATTGGACTCCATCATTTATAAAGCCACTATCATTAAGCAGGTATGTCCTTTCCCATTGGTATAGGACTATGTTAGCAAACGTGTTAGCTATGGGAGTACCCATAGCCACACCTGTTAGTTGCACATAATGTTGTTCATTAAAAATAAATACATTATTCCTCAGCACTACATCTAATAACATGCAGATATTATCAGAATGTCTAGATGTAAAACCTGAGTGCTGTGTAAGGAAGTCACGTACAGACTCTACACCATAATCAATGGGAATCACAGTAAACAAAGAGGCTATATCCAGCACGGCCATATACATATTCCCATTTTCCCAGAGTGTATCTTTCATATCAACTTGCCATCTGTTTAGTTTCATTAAGAAATCTGTTGTATCTTTAATAACAGTAGTGCAAATAGATAACAGGGGTTGCAGTTGCTTTTGCAAATACAAAGAGATAGGCTCCGTGACCCATCCTTTGCCCGAAACAATTGGTCTCATTGGTGGATTCTCCCTGTTTTTATGCACCTTGGGAATCCCATATAATTGTGGTATTATGGGGCTAGTCACAGTAAAAAAATGGAATAAATCCAATGTAATATCACCTGCTAACTGTATGTCGTATATACACATGTTAACATAGGATACATATTTCTTAACATCTAGACTAGAAATAAGTTTAATGGCTGTCTCATCCCCAAGCAAAAGTAGGACAGATTCTATATACTTGGTTCTATCCATAATCACCACAGAGCCCCCCTTATCTGTTGTTTTATGATTATGCTAGGTTCATTCCTTAATTCTTTAAGAGATATATGCTCTGCATAGGTAAGGTTAAAAATACTATTGCCTCTTGATTTCATATCATATGTATTTCTAAGTTCCGACTCACACAAGTCATGAAAGGCTACTAATATTGGTATGGTATTTGGAATGAAAGTGCTACGCCTTTTACAGCCCTTTTCATTTACTACTTCATTACCAAAAATGAGTTTTAAGGATACACTCCTCACAAACATTTTCAAATCCGTTAGTACATTTACAATGTCATCAGGACTTGTAGGAATAAATCCCATACCTCTACGAAGTACTGAGCAATGTCCACTCCCAATGTTAAAGGATGATAGATTCAAAACATCTGCCTTTACTTTCTGGCTATTTTCAGTTGTTTTTATATATAAGAATAGGTGTATATTTATAAGTACATGTATAAGAGTTTGAATTTTATATTATTTAGTAAAAATGCCAGTAGATATATTAAATACTGATACAGTTGATCATATGACCTTGGCTGCAGGTCATGTGATGTGTGGTGGGTGTATTTAAATGTGAATGTAACTGCACCTTGTGTTAATCATTGAAAAAGGGAGTTGTCCCGAAAGCTTTGTGTTGGATAAAGGTGTTCTGCTTTTTACTCAACTGTGTTCGTGTGTTTATGTGCAGATACAGACATTCTTAGCATCCTTAGGATCCCTGCTGCAGTGCACTGGTGTGTCATGCTGACACCTCCCGCAACTTCAGCCTTTTTGCAGATGCATGACAAGTAAGGCCTACACATGTGTGTCACTTTACAGTGTCCATACACTGAACACCACATGTTACAGCCTAGTCCCAGCTGATAATGTGGACCACAGTAATGCCTTATGCCATAATGTAACGCTGCAACAGTTGCCATTGTCCTACAGGTATATACACTGGTGTTGCACTGTATATGGGTGTTGTTCCATACATGTCCCAACTGTAGGCCATGTCTCCCACCATTATGTCACTCCCTGTTGACACATTCTGCAATGACAGGATGTTAGTTATCATGTAGGTGTCTGACATAGCCTTCCACTACCCCATCATGGTCACCACTGTCATGTCGTGCATTTAACAGCAGCAATACATGCAAATGTGCAGCATGCATTCTGGGTAGGTGTGATAGATGTGTGCATGGAATATACCATCACCATTACATGCCTGGTGTATTGGCAAGCATCTACATAAACCATATCCACCAGCTACAGGCTGCTCCTTGGTGCTATACCGGAGGAACCTACATAAGACGGTGAGAAATGCAAAGTCATACCTGTGGCATTGCTACAGGGTGGGTGCAGCATTACAGTACACCAACAGTACATGTCCACAATACTACCGCATATGCACATCCTTTTATCACTACTATGCAGCAACAAAATATATCTATGTCATGTCAGATATGCATGATCTACCTGCACCATTGCAGATGTATATGCAACATTGGTCTACTGATGTGCCCTGTGGCCTTACCTGCACACTCCTCAACAGGTGCATGGGTGGCACCCACCTCCATAAATGTGTCTGGCAGTTGGTGGCTGTGCAGACAGGCAGGTGCCACGAGGCTAGCTAGGAGCTCCTCCACACATATCAGGGGTGGATGGATGGATGGCATGGCCCCCCCCTGTGGCAAGGTGATCCCCCAGACTGCAGCAGCATGCCAATGGGCATTGCGAAACAGGTCAGAACAATGATGCCAGACTTGCTCATAACTGCAGTTGTGCAATCCGACATCATTGACCCTGTGGACTAGGTCATTCCACAGGGTGGTCCACTCCTGCTGATCATGGCCGGTCTGACCAAACAAGACTGTGTAGTGATGTATGAGGTCATTCAGCAGAATGTCATTTTCAGCTGCTGTGTATGCTGGCAGCCTTCCATGGGACATCATGCCTGAAAGACATAAAGATGGACACAGGTGTGAGCAAGTCATGCAGCAAGGTTACCACAGTTCTTAATACACATCACTGCCACCCCCCACCATATCAGCAACAACAAACTGTACACACAACTCAACAGTTATGGCTACAGCATACCTACCGGTGAGGCAGATAATGTACTGTACCAGGCTTTGTAGCTATGTTCCCTGTGTGGACACTATCATTGCTGGCCTGTTACAGACTATTCATCTGCATGCAATTGTCAGGGCCACAATTGTTCCATATATGCCTATGGTATGCTTGCTATGTGTTTGCTGCACATCAGATATTCTGTGTTATTGGGGTTATCTCTGCATGCTGTTTGACATGTTCCAGGATTGTGTAGACTATTAAAACAGACATACATTCTATAACAGTGACACAATAGCATGTGCATGTACTATTGGCCAGCAGAACCACCTCTCTATACTCATCTGCCCATGTTACCAGGCCACATCACATGTGTGACCCACCCTGGGGCCTCCTCATGTACTGGTCCAGCAATACCGTCAGGTGGAACCAACTCAGAGGATGTTGTCCCCCCCCGGGAGCATACACAGACATGGTCCTATCCCCTGAGGTCAGGTCTAGGTCAGGTCTAGGGTCCGTTTCATAACGGACTCCACAAACACATGTGGGATGTGCTACATCACCTTGAGGCACCCAGTACACATTCCCAGGGTCCACATGCTCCTCCTGCTCAGCCTCCATGCCAGGCACCTTTGGGACGTGGACTGCTGTTGTGAGTAGCAGTGGGTGGGAGGCTTGTTCCCATTGTGTTCATATTGGGGCCCATGGAGCTTCCACATCACAGACCACACACACCATCCAGGGTGTTTACCCACCACGTGCCACATACCACCCCTGTAGGCTATCCTTTATATCTACCAACCCTTGACCACCTTCACAACTATACCTGCCATACTTCCCCATATTCCCATTCCATACTTCACAGACAAGGGCAATGTGGTCCCAAAAAGGGGTTCACATGTGACATACCCGTCCATGTTGCACACACTGACAGCTGTAGATATCTGTGTGTATTGCTATGTGTTGTTTCCTCACACATAGCATGCAGCACTGTGGTGGTAATATAGGGGACATGTATTTACATACATATATGCTTGTGGGTGTGTTTGTATATATGTAGACGTGTATATAAATATATATATATATATATATGTGTAGATATATATGATGTATATATGTGTTCGTATATATGTCTACACATGGGTATCTGTATATTTGTGAACATACATGTATGTATATATATATATATATATATATATATATATGTATATATATATGTATATATATATATATATATGTATATATATATATATATATGTAGATATATATATATATATATATATATATATATATATATATATATATATATGTGTGTGTGTGTACACATATGCATATCTATATGTAGGGTACATTCAGTACATTCAGACATCAGGTCTACAATCGTACAACACCTTCCTGCACAGCAGCACTGTTCTACCTTGCTGCAACACAGACAGGTGCCACATATGGACACAGCCTGACATTAGGGGGTAATATGTAGGGCCAGATTGCAGGTAACCCTATTACACACCTATGGCATTCCTGCATGCTACAATACAGGCTAACCTGTGTATCCTGCAAGAGGTGGGCTGTGGAACCCATGTGTCCATCATTATGGTATTACTTCCACCACCAGCTATTGGCCATGTAATATACATACTTCCCATTACACAACACACACTATGATGGCTTACATCTTATCAGTCAGTGCTGCTCTGCACAGTTGACGGGTATGGCCCACTACCCACAGGGATGGAGTCTATTGTCCTTAGCAGTTGTTCAGCTGAACATCATTACAACAACACCTGAAGGCACATATAAATCATTCCACATCATCTATCCCATTATTTTGGTTCAAGTACTATGGTCAGTTACATACATATATACTTCACATACCTGTTCTGGGAATGAAGTCTCTTCTGGACGGTTAGCTTGACTTTTTTTTTTTTTGTGCCTTACATGCACTCTCTCTGTCTCTCTCTCTCTCTCTCTCTCAGTCTTTCTCCAGTAAATGGAATGAGCTGCTTTGCATAGATTGCAGCATGGAATTTGTAGGTGATGCACATGATCAGGTGATGGCCTCTGCACCGATCAGTGTCCTCCACTTGTTACCTGCATGCAGCATGATGTGTAGTACTTCCAATTACCACTGCCATGGCAACAAACTACTATAAATCCCTACATCATGTGGGCATGGTCCCTTTACCTTTCCTGTATGATGGACATCCTTCCTGTCTGTGGACAGCAGTGTTACATACAGCAGGTAGCAATACCTCTTACAGGAGAACCTGCACACTCAGGCCAGCTACATATTTGTAGGAGGTTTCAGATCTACAGACAGAGTGTGAGTAATATTGCTGTATGCATTGTATAGCACTGGTGTTACAGGGTTTGTGTGTACATACTAGTTTAACTTGGAATGCAGTCTGTCTGCACAGCTCTCAACTGTAGGCCTATCCACTAGATGGCCAGAGATGTGCCTATTATGTTTTGTCTGTCCACCACACAGGTTTTGTGTCAGATATATCACTGGCAGTGTGTGTGCTGAGTGCTATCAGTACATGTCTACATTCCTTTCTGTTTCTAACTTCATATTCCTGACTAAGGGTATGTTGCAGACTATCCTGTAACACCAGCGACTTGCTTAGTGTATGATAACAGTTTTACACATATGGGCCTGTGTTCCAGCCTCTGTCCTCCACCAGCATACCAGGCTTTGTACATATGGCATGCTGTCAAGGGTTATGTAGTGGGCTGTGAGTATGTCATGCTGCCATTCCTGACATCAGTCCACTGCTGTTGTGTCCCCCACACATACTGTGGGGTTGGGTCCATATATGTGTGGGCTTCACCTACACAATACGTGTGCCCTTATGCCCTTATGCACTCCAGAAGCCAGTGTATGTAACAGTGGTATATGGCCCTATATTATTGAGTCTAAGGGGGGGTGCACCATAACTAACCTAGGCTGTTACAACATGTGGGGGTATCAGGGGTAAGCTGCCTCAAGGTATATGGATGTACATTACCATGCAATTCACCTTGGGTAAATGCAGGCCTACTACCTCCTGCCATACAGACGGTTCTGCTTGTCAGTGTGATTGTGATGGTGTCAGTTATGCCTTTTTATGCAACAGATACATCCCATTGTGTCAGCTGAGGTCTTTACCCCACCCAAGGGATTATGTACAGAGTGTAGATAGAGGCTGCTGGACTATACATCTGCATTGCTTACTGTTGATTGATTGGTATCCAGTCTGTCTTTACTATTGTACTACTTGCAGGTCTCTGCCTGGACAGGAACATATGTAAACCTTTCCAAACTACTGTATTAATATAACTGTTTCACAGTTGCATTACTATGTTTATATGTATGTTAGTGTCTAAACAGTTATATGACATGGCATATACAACTGTAATAGTACACAAATAAATATTTCCTATTTATGCAAACCTGTGTGTGGTGTTATATCCTTTGACCTACCTGTGGGTATATGTTGCAGGCAACAATTGCCACTTGTATGAGTGGCTCATACAGGGTCCAGTTGGTAAGGTGGCAACTGTAGGCATAGTGGCTGTTCCATATTGTGTGCACCTTCTACATATGTATCTTCCTATACATATCTCTGCGTGTGTATGTGTAGTTACACACACACACACACACACATATATATATATATATATATATATATATATATATATATATATATATATCTGCATCTGCATATATGTGTCTGTGTATATGTATCCTAGGAATGCTGATTTCTTCCACATTGTACATTCCCTATGGTAGCCAGACTGTACTGCATGAAATGTTACTGATACCAGCCTGACATCATACATGTGGGATGGAGTACTGTTAACATCTTGTGCCCATGTTGTGTCAGGTCCTGGTTACGGGATCTGCAACAGTTTGTATTGTATTGCAGGGCAGACATGTTTGGCTGTGGGGGGGATACCTATACGTACAAGACATATGTTGTTTGGGCCCCCTCAAACCCATTAATGGTGTATGTGGACATATATGTTTTTGTTATGTTCCCTTATATCTATAGATGTATGCCTGTATATACTTATATAGATATATATTTATGCTTACATATATATATATATATATATATATATATATATATATATATATATATAGATTGATTGATTGCTGTATATATATATATATATATATATATATATATATATATATATAGATATATATAGATGTATGCATATGTATGTCTATAATATATGCATATATATTTTTTCTTTATCTATATCTATAGCTACATATGCAGATATGTTATATCTATTTAGATATTAACATATATACACACACACACATACATACATCTACATGTTGAAATACATTTCCTTTACTGTTGAATGATTGGGCTGGATGATATGTTTGTGAAAACATCAGGGTTATGTGTATCTGATATGGCTTAGTGGCAAATCACTTTGGCTACAATGCGCAGGGTCCTGGGTTCGAGCATTGCAAAGGCTGTTTATTTTGTTGCTGGGCAGAACAGGAGCTGTTGGATACAGAGTGATTAAGGCACTTTTAAGCAATTGTAAGCTGGTTTGCATGGAGGTAAGCACTACTAACGTCTGTTAGTGATTTAGCTTCTCAGTTGCTTAACCTGTGTAGGCATTGCTTACCCCCACGCAAACAAGCTTAAACCCGCTTACTACTACTTAAAAGTGCTTACTCCCTCTTACCCCGCACTAATTTCTTTAAAAGAGAATAGAAAAGGGTTGATAGGAAAGTGGTGAAAAAGGGCACAAAGAGGGAAAGACAGTGTGGAAAATAGCTAGGGATGTGCAGGACGGTGTAGACAAGGTCCATAGCTGCCCATTTCTTCTACAGCAACAGCTGTGCATATACACTGACTTTGGGGGTAGATTTGGACACTCAAACCCCTGAGAGAGGGGTGAGGACAACAATAATATGTTGTGATGCCAATTAGGCCAGATTACATGTGTCCAGTGGACACATGCAAAATGGACAGCTATGTATGGGGCGAGATTTTTTGAGAGGAACAGATTGCCCTTTTTTTTCAGGTGAGAGTGGGATGTTGGGGAGGTATAGTAGGTATATTTGGGGAGGTTGGTTGGGTAGGTTAACAGATGAGACAAACAAGACACATACAGGGATGGCATATGACACATGTGGGGGGTAAACACCTTGATGGGAAGGGGTGGTGGGAAATCAGAAGCCCATGAGCCCCCTAGTGGAAGCAGTGGGACTGAGATTCCTCACCCATGGGCAGTCACCACAGCACCTTCACAGCCCCGAAGATGGCTGCACTGGGGGCTGTGTTAGACAGCCAGGCCAACCCTCTAGCTGTGACACCCAGCCCTGGAGCTGGTGTAGAAGATCTCTAAACTGCTGACTGAGCTCTCTAGGCCCCACAACCTGGACCTGGCGACGGTGACAGCTTTCTGTCCGTGCTCGCTCCCAGGGGTGTGAGCCGATCCCCTGAGGCGGTTTCACCAGAAGGTGGTGCAGGACCAACAGATGAGTAGGTCCCGGATTGGGCCCCAAACATGCTGGTGCCTGGTGCCACAGCCAGCTGAGGTGGGACAGGTGGGTTAGCTGATACCCGCATTCCCATACGTGCTATGGTGTTTATGGTGTATCAACATATGTGGGTTAGTAATAGCCAAAACATTCCAGGGTTAGGTATAACAGCATGCATAGATATTCCCATTAACCCAGACACCAGATACGGCACAGTTGCATAGCAAATAGAACACATGCATATATGGGACCACAGTTTTAATAACAACAGTATGCAGGTACATTGATGGCACCATGCCACCAGTGTTGGAGCATTTCAACATAGCACATGCATAGAAACAGATTTAAATATTTATCAACCAATAGGACATATGTCCCAACATAACAGTGGAGTCATCACGTACCCGTTGAAGTGGGTATTTAGTGTATTGTTGGAGATACGGTGTGGGGGAGAGAATGATGTCAGTTAACAACTAGTATATTCAAGTAGTTTGCATTATTTTCCTAGTCAGTGCTGTTATCTGTACCTTACAAGTATTACTACACTATCCTATTGCCTTAGTATGGACAGTGATATGGCTGTCAACATCTTTATACATGAACTGGTTTTACCTGCAGTATACACCTCTTACCTGGTATATCTGTAAAGGAATTGTTTGTTTACACTAACTAACTGTTTCCTACA
The DNA here is from genome assembly GCF_019279795.1 of Protopterus annectens. Taxonomy (NCBI): domain Eukaryota; kingdom Metazoa; phylum Chordata; order Ceratodontiformes; family Protopteridae; genus Protopterus; species Protopterus annectens. Next base: position 556,229,390 of record NC_056751.1, on the reverse strand, counting down.
CATACTTCCAGATTCCAGGTTGATATTATGCACATACTTGTCCATCTCTTTTTGCACAGACTCCGGCCATGTCTTGACCACATGCAGGTGAACCGGGACATATGTAGACTATTTCCCTCTTCAGCCTTTAGTGACTTACAACACTCTTATACAGGATTTCCTACAAAGTTATATTATGTAGCACAGTGTGGGTGACAGTGATCAGTGATACCTTATTATTCAGAGCAACTGCAACACTCACAATTCCATACAGTACCAGAGTAAACAGTACCAGTACAGGGTATCAAGCTTTTATTTCTCGGCACAGTATTCGTATCCGACATAACCTGTTTGAGCAATGTTTGTTAGCACTACTTGAATGTTGGCACACAAAGTACCAGATTTCACATTAATATTATGCACATACATCTCACTCTGTTACTGTACATACTCTGGTCACAGCTTGACAACATGGGGGTGTACATAGGACATACTTGGCTTATTACTTTCATAACAGTTTGGGGTGTTGCTAGAGTGACAGGTTTGTTCTTGTAGATGTGTGACAATCAGTTGTATTTCTTGTTTGCTGCCTATACATCTGGATCATCCCACTGATTTCCCAGGGGGACAGAGTGACAGGCAGCAGATATGAGACAATTTACTGGACATTCTGGACATATCTGTATAGTTGTGGGTTATGATTTTGTATGCAGACTACTACCACTCCCAGGATTCGAACCATGGCTGTGTGTGGTAAAAATACAACAGTTCACATCTCAGTTGCATGTGCTATTCAGATTTTGTTGTCTTTTCATTGTTTTCTATGTCTCTTTCAGTTGTACTAAATGACCTCTGGGGATTACACCAGTCATATGCAGACATTCCTACACACTATATTTATGTTGCACAGTGTGGGTAACAGTGCTTAATACAACAGTACTATTAAGTGATTGCAAATCTACATTACCAGAGTATATACATGCAATCCAGCAGTTAGAACTTTATTGTCAGGCTATTATGCTTTTATTGTCAGGCTATTATGCTTTTATTTACATACAAACTATATGAGACTCTTCCTGCCATATTCTCCATTGTATGCATCACTTGCCTTAAACAATACAGGTTTTATACTGGCAATTAACTTACTAATGCTTTTAGATTTATTTCCTATGACAGTACATGCAAGAGTATTACTAACTTGCCTCGCGTCGCAACCCCTGCAGGTGACATCCATGGGCCTCCTGGTTCACAGAATTCTCACTTGTCACTGTGAAAGACATAAGAGGATTATTTAGCCATACCTAGCCATAATATACATGAGCTGGCAATTATTGAACACATAGTGGTGTGATACTTACAGCTGGGACAACCCCTGCTGTCCTAGCCTCTTGGATCCACTGATCCAAGAGATCCCCCTTACTCTGCTTCAGGTCGGCATAGTGATGCCTGACCTGCTCACCAGTTCGAGGTATGCCAGTAGCACTGGTGAGGTCATGGGCGAGACGGTCCTAAGCTTCCACCTTATATTGGGATCTCTGGGACTGGCCCTGTCGCAGTCTCTGCTCATGGTCTTTGACAAGGAGCCCTGCCATAACTCTGGACTCCTGGATGCCCCAGTACTGGGCCCAAAAGCACACTCCCTCTTCCCTTTCTGCCATGGGGCCTGCATGGGGAAGCTACAACCAGTTATGAGATGTATTCCCACCTGCTGGGTTTAAGTAGGGCCGAATTCCCACACTTTGCCATGATTGGCTGGTTTTGAAAGGCTAAGCTATGGGCTAACCTGCTTACCTAAGGTTGGCATTGTTTAAAGGGGTATACCACTGGGCAAATTGAGTTAGCTGGCCTACACATTGCTTACACCAACTAAGCTGGCCTGTGCAATGCTTAGCATTGCTTAATATTTACTTAGCATTATATTTGCTTTTTGGCATTGATTTAGTATTCATTACGTCTTATATATATATATGTCTGGTATCCATGATTCATGTGTACGTACACTGTATGGGGTCCTTGTGCGTAATAGGGGACTTCAACACTCTATTACAATTACACCTCACATCGGGGCTTACTTCTGTACTGCAGTTCACATATTTATATTATGTAGTAGGTTATAAAACATATGACTGTATGTTGATTCCTTTCACGTGTTTAGTTTGATTTTAGCATTGTGAGAATTTGTTTGGTGATACCTCATTCTTATGTATTGCTGTGATGCCTTGGTGGTTAACTGCGGTGATTATAGTGTATAGGGTCCTGGGTTCAAGACCTGCAAGGCTATTTATTTTGTTGCTGGGCAGAACAAGAGCCGTTGGATACAGAGTGATTAAGGCACTTTTAAGTGGGTTTGCATGAGGGTAAGCACTGCTAACCTCTGGGTAATGATGCTTCCAGAGAGTTAGCTTCAATATTGCTTAACCTGTGTGCGCCTTGCTTACCCCCGTCTAAACAGGCTTAAACCCACTTACTAGTGCTTACATATGCTTACTCCCACTTACTACTATTTAATAGTGCTTACACTTGCTTACTAGTGCTTATTCCCGCTTACCACTGCACTAATTTAGACAGTAATGTGTAATGGTTCTTGGGAAGGTGGGGGATTTGGAAGCTGTATGGAGGTATCATTCATTACACATTTTACCATTAATTTGTTTCCCTGATTCCTGTGTACATATACTGTATGGGACATATGTGATTATTTGTGGACTATGCAACATTATGACACTGACACCTCACATCTGCATTTAATGCAGTACTCCAGTTCACAAATATATGTTATTTAGTAGGTTATGCGATTAAAAATATTGGTCATAACGTGATTTGGCATGGAAAATGGAATGTGCTGCAGTGGGACTCGAATTGGGAATGACTGCTCGTAAGGTGAATGCCCTGCCCACTACACTATTTCTATATAGCTTAATTTGCATATATCTTCCTTTTTATCCTCTTCTGCCATTTAAGCTGCATTAACCGTAGCTAAGAGATGGGCAAACCTGTGCACCTACGGTTAAATTCAATCTGTTTCATAAAAAAATAAAATAAAAGGATCTTTATATTGCTTGTGTTTACTATTGCTCTTGTACACATGGGGGTATGTTGCTGGGAGTATGCTGACACCTATGAGCAGTCTTGCTCATTCTTTTTGGCTTTCTGCTGCTCTTCATTGCAGGGGCATGTATATTCTGGGAGCTCTGCTCTTAGACACACACCCCCTGCACTCTTATACTCTCCATGTAAGATTAGGAGCTCAGGCAACGTGCCTTCATTAATATGCATGGCACATTACCATCCTGCTCCTAAACGGCCGCTTCCATGCAGGACTAAGCCAGTTCTGCACGGAAGACTAGTAAATCCGGGGGAGAAATTTCTTAAGTCCGATTTGAAATCTCTGCCCTCTTTTCATAACTGGTATACAACTGTCACCTCTGTGATCTTCCCTAATTTCCATTTCACTGTAGTCTTCTTTCATGACCTTTTGCACCCAGATCAGGACCCCCATTCACCTGCCCACCATCTGTCCTTATTTCTCTGCTAGGTCTTTCCTTTACATTTACTAAAAAACTTTTTTTTTTTTTTATAATTTTGTTTTTAAACTTCTGGAACACAGCTAATGATCATTTTCAGTGTGTGCTTGGTAATAGAACAATTAGGATTGAAGCAATTGCTTCTAATACTTACGTGTCATTTAACTGAATGACCATTTCTCTAAATGCAAAAATCACTTAATATAAATGGTTAAAAGCACATGTAACTGAAAGACAATTTGAAAGTCCATTTTATGGGATGCAGTATAGCTAAATGTTGCTCTGTAATACAGCAACAGAAATATTTAAATGTGTATGAAGAAGCTTTAGCTGGTGTTTGAGATGACCTGCACATAATCACTGCTGATCTGGTTTGTGTATGTGCACTGGCAGTGATTCCCAGAGTATGGTATTTTCACTTTTCAGTTGTGTGACTTCAAAAGATAGTATATTTACGTAAAAGGGTGTGGGGTGTGCAGGGAAGGACTTGTGTTTTGTATTTTTGATTGTATCATGTTTCAGTTATTTTGAATTCGATTAAATAGTCTTTCACTAAAATTAGCTTTTGGCTATTTTTGACTGTTTTTCAGTGAAATTGTGTTTCAGTGTGTTGTCTACAACTGTTGTTTTTATCCCTGTGCCTGCCAATCACCAAGAAGGAGAGGTGGATGAATTTTGTGCATGTTGGCACCACCAACCTATCAGAGGAGACAGAAGAGCAGGCAGGGCTAGAGCAATGCCTGGCTAGATACTGGAGGTGACATTATCAGAAGTAATATGTGTGACAGCATCTGTGACAGTGAAGAAGAAGATTATTACGGACTAAAATGACAGGCTATAGCCAAGGATATGGGAGAAGGGCTTGGGACTTGGTCCTTCTAAGCCCAAAGGCAAAATCATTTGGAAAGGAACGCCTCATTGTTTGTACCTTTAAATTATACAGAAATGCACTGGATATACCACTGATGCAGAAGAAGAGCAAGGTACTCAGGCAGCAGAAGCAAAGAGAATGAAAGGAGTAAGAAAATGAGAAAGAAAGTAAAAAAGGAAGGAAGAGGCACACAATATAGAAGAGAAACAAACCACGGTGATTAAAGCATGTCTGGGTAGTACTGGTGTGTTATACAAAGAGTTTGGGTAAGAAGATGGGGGTGCTGCAAACAGCCATGTAGGAGCAGATGGTGGGATCACAGAAACAGGGATCATTGATGGGAGAGTGAGACATGTATAGATTGTTCAGGAATGACAGACAAGGGAAAGACAGAAGTGTTGTACTGATACACATAATGAAGGTAATCGAATGAGAAGGTAGCAGAGCCAGAATTTTTGTTAAGTGTGTGGTGGTTAAGGTAGAGGAAGAAGGATGCTGGTAGCTTGTTACACTGTATCAACTACCTTACATACACACACGGGTGCACACGCATGCACGCACACACACACACACACACACACACACACACACACACACACACACACACACACACACACACACACACACACACACACACACACACACACCACAGATGGAGGATGAGAGACTGAAGCAAAGATCAAAGCACTAAGCTAGAAGAACAGTAAACCTCATGGGAGAGCTAAATCTTCCATAAGCAGACAGGGAGAGTCGAAGCTCCAAAGCAGAGAAGTAGCAGGAGTTGAGTGAAGTCTTAAACCATGAAGTGTTCAGCCAGTTTGCAGCGGACAGAATTGTGGAAATCGTTATATGAAGGGATGTGCAGATGCATTTCCCATCTCCTTCCTACTCACTATTAGCCAGCAGTCATCATGCACTGTGTGGTTCAGAATTAGAGGGACAGTCAGAGCACAAAAGCAACACAGTTGCACGAGACTTTAGAACAGGACCAACCTGTCTGCTGATGACACCTTGCTAGGCACAGCAGTGGGGTGTGTGTGAAAGAGCCTGAGGGAGGATTTACAAAGGCTGAACTAGTGAATCAATGTGAAAGAGTCTGAGGAAGGATTTAAAAAGGCTGAACTAGCAAATAGAAAGGTAGTAGTTGAAGTGCAGTGCAGGAAAATATAAAATATACTGCCCCTGGGCCACAGCAAAGCTGTCTGAGATATCACCTGAGAGATGGATAACTGATGGCAACAGAGCAGGAAAAAAATCTGGTAGTGTTTCCAGACAAGGTCACTAGTAGCAAATCGGGAGGGCAGTCACAGTAGTCAACAGAATGCTGAGGTGCATCCTTGGGTGGATAGATTTCAAATGCTAAAAGTTAATGCTTCCAGGATACTGGACCCTATTTAGGCCTCACCTTGAGTACTGTGTGCAGTTCTGGGGGCCAAAAAAGGAGAGGAACATTAGGCTGCTAGATGAAACCCAGGGGGGGGAAGACTGCATGGAATAGAGAGGAAAGGATATGACAAGGGACTAGAACAGCTCTTGTCAAATAACCCATAACAGACAGAGAAAACATAATAAGGGGCAAAAGATCACATCAGGGAGATGTGACGGAGTTGTCCTGCATATGAAGGACTGAATAGGAAAGAGATTGCAAATGCAGAAGGTTTTAGGAGACAACTTCTCCTTCAGTTTGTGAAAGCACTTCTTCATATATATGATTGTATTACTAAGGAACGGATTTCCAGAATAGGTGGTGGGGAAGGAATGCATACCATGCATACATTCAAAAAGGCATGAGTCAAGTAGAAAACATGAAAGGACAGAATACTGAATGCACTCAAAGGAAGGTATGATAGGCTTAATGTCTTTGCCTGCCATCAAGAAAATGTAGAGAGTCTTAAGTTCATTCAAGTTTCCTTTTTAGGCCAGCCTATCACCCTGCCACCCGCACAGTCTCCATCACTGTAATGTCATATCTCTGCACAACTTGCAAAACTGCATACAGCATTTTATCTGTACCCTATCCAGAAGCTGAAAGAGTGGGAAAATTATCTCCTTTTCCATGGATTCTGTCCTTATCAGATTGTATCCCATCATTCTCTTACCTCTAGGATCTATATTATATAAGCATATGCTCAACATTGCGAACGCTATATAATCAACCCAAATTCCACGAAAAGACAAAATACCAAACAAACAGATCAGCATTTTTTTTTCCCAGGGAAAAAAATCGCTGATCCATTAAAAAAAAAAAAACGATGTGGGGGGCTGTGCCCCCCACACCCCACCTACTTAAATATACCAACTCCAAGATCGCACCACAGTGGAGGAAATGGCAAAGTCCCTAAAACGGCCCAGTGATTTTTTTTCCCTAAGAAAAAAATTGCTGTTGCGTGCTTTTGGAATTTTGCCATTTTGCTGAAACAAGTTTGATTAAGCAGCATTTGCAATTTCAAGCGTTCGCTGACTTAATAGGAACCCTACCTCTAGGCCCTTTATTACTTATCTGTCACTGATGCCATTATCATCTGACCTTGGCATCTGTTATAGTCTGCCTATTTAAATGGCATTTCCCAAACATTTTACTTCATTCATGGGTTACTACATCATAGCTGCTGTCATGACCATTTAACTGGGCCTAGTATTAGACATACCTGTACCAGCATCTATTTAATCTCTATAGATAACTCCCTAGGGCTGAGGCTTCTATCAGACACAGGTGTTACCTGTAAAAAAACTGATCCTTTTTTTGATGATGCTTATTATAACATATTAAAGATCACTAAGGCACAGGATTGATCCCTGTGGTATACTACTTCAAAAAAAGGACTGCCAACCAAGGAACCAGTCTGTTTAACCTGCTTAATAGTTTATTAAGAACAAATAAACATGAAACACTTTTCATTTGGTAAAATAACCAGAACTTCTTCAGATAAAAAGAACTCCTCTGTCACTGCTGTTTAAACTCACTTCAACTCGTCATGTGAAAAAAATTAGCATGCATAATTACCTCCCTGTTTAAAACAGTAACCCTCGATGTTCCATACATTAGAGCATCTTAGCAACACAATTAAATTATAACTTGAAAATAAAATAATAATAATATAAAAATAAACACAATTTGACTAATACATCTTATGAAGTAATATAAAAATGTAAAAATATAAAATTATGTTTAGTGTGTTAGCTTTTCATCTAGTTAAACTCCTTAATTTTAAATAACATAAAATAGAGCAGGTCCCGTTCAAGCCTGGGTGTTGGCAGTCATTTAGTCTCAACTGACATAATAATTCCAGCTTTTCTAATAAAAGTGAATTAGGGCCACCTCTAATATATGGTTTAACTTGGTTGATGGCCCTGAACTTAAACTTGTGTGTGGAAAAACCAATTATATGTCTAGCAAGAGCATTATCTGACTTTCCTCTATTAATACTATAAATGCGCTCATACACATACTCTGTGGTATACTATTAGCCTACTTGTACCCTGACAGAGCCTTCCTTACTACTACTGTCTGTGCCTCACATCTTCGCTCTTCATATCCATCTTTGGATCTATGTCATTTGATTGAATGGTCAAATGATTGAAACCCAAACTGGTCAAACCCGTATGATTGAAAATTCATTTAATTAAAAATTAATCTGACAGAAAACGTATTTAATAGAAAATTGTAGAAGTCTATAGAAAGTATCTAGTGGTGTTGTAACTTATCAAAGGATTGTTAGGGAAGTCAGTCTAGCACAGTATGTATGGATTTCTTTGGTCAGCATCATGCTGTGCCCCCAGATCTGTAGATGTCTGTGTTTGTGATGGTCAGCATCATGTTGTACCCTCAAGATCTGTAAATATCTGTGTTTGTGATGGTCAGCATCACGTTGTGCCCGCAGAAATGTAGATGTCTGTATTTGTGATGGTCAGCATCATGTTGTACCCCCAGATCTGTAGATGTCTGTGTTTGTGATGGTCAGCATCATGTTGTACCCCCAAGTCTGTAGATGTCTGTGTTTGTGATGGTCAGCATCACGTTGTGCCCCCAGATCTGTAGATGTCTGTGTTTGTGATGATCAGCAGCTGCTTGTGGAGTAGACATGTCTATCTACATGAATCTGTACTCATTTTTTACTGGCGATGGGGAACTGTACTGTGTTTGCAGAATATATCAGTGACCAGTTTTCTTAACTTACATATGTGTTTACAGTTGCATACTGACATGGCTACTAAGCAGCTCAAATAAATGGAGAAGTCATCTTAGGCAGAAACAGACATTTTGCTGCAGGCTCTCTTTGAGCATGGCCAGTGGATCCTCCTAAGTGATAAGACAAACTAGGGTTTAAGTGACCTTGGCATGGTGGGAATTTCTTGTGGATGTATATGATGTCGGAAACCATAATAGGTTTGCACTACAAGTACACTGTAGGATCACCGTTATGATCCATAATGCCCATGACAAGGCAACTTCCCTTGCATAGAGAATGATAGTCACAAGTGGGGGTTCACTTGCACAAAAAATCAGCACAAACATAGAAAATCTCCTGGCATCACTTTCTGGGGGTAACTGACTGCTCCTTCATACCCGATGAATACCCCTCATTCACCACCACAGGTGTCTGTGGGTGATGCCTCAGGTGGGTATGCCAAAACAGATGTATCATGTACTGCAACATGCAACAGCCATTACCTCTAACATGTTAAATATGGTCATATCATCCCTACAAGTACTTCAGGACTTCAGATGCTACTAGATTCTGCACAAATTATGTGGACTTATGTTCTTTGCCTTCCATGCCATTGTACAATTATTGCAGATGTCAGAACTGAGACTGTCACAATGCAGCATGGTTACACTTAAGTGTTTCTGTACATTTTCACAGATGAGAGTGAATACATTTCTCTAGCAGCTCGGAGAGGGGAGGCAGAATAGCTATAGGACAGTAATTAGAGAAGTCGTAGGAATTACCAACTTTATTAAGAGGAATAATGTAAGACACTTTCCACAGTTGAGGGATGTAAGCAAGGGCGCCCACAGATAGGTGCAAGGGGGTGCACTTGCACCCCCCCCTGGAACCGGCTGACCAAGAGATTAATTTTCTCTTAATTTAAAAAAAAAAATTTTGGAGGGGGGTGTTCTTCTTTAAGAATGCCCTTTGCATCCAGTTTACATCTTCATCTTCCGCTCACTTGGAGAATTTGAATTCCAGAAGACGTTTGGACTGCAGACTAAGATGGTACAAGTAACAGGTAAGCAAGGGTGCTGGAACTACTGAGCGAGGGGGAGGGAGCACTTTTTATCTTGTCTAGTCTAGTCCCTAAGGGCAGCGAATAAACAAAAACTCATCATCTAGGAGGACCGGAAGCCTTGCATGCGTCTGCATCATGTATTTATGCCAAACACAAGTTAGGCGCTAATTTCTGTAACAGGTATATTATATTGGCCATAAAGATCGTTTCCTCTCTCACACTCTATGAAAAAGATAATGCCACCCAGCCTGAGTGATTTTTCTAGCAGCTGTCTTCTTTTCACAGGTCGACAGGTAGAGAATATGCCTTGAAAATTATCAATAAAAGCAAATGCAGAGGAAAAGTAAGTTAATATTCCTACTGCAGTCACACAAATGATTGATTTTTACATTTATTAGTAAGCTGCTCCTTAGTAAAGACTTAAAAGTCAATATAAGTGATTTGCTCCTCTGTAATGCTTATTGAAAAAATTGTATTACCCATGGAATAATTGATTTACACTGGGAATAAGTCTGTTTGAATTTGTACCCATTGTTTTTGCAAGAAAGAGTGCTAGAAAAAAGATGTGTCAGCATTCTTTGTCAGATACACAGATGGATAATGTCTTCTGTTGTAGGTTAAAACTTATTTTAAAATCTCTGGAACAAGAGTTTATTTTTTGTGCATTGAACAGACAGCAGGCCTTGTATTTTGATAACTATAGCACTTTATTCATTCTAATAGGTTCATAGGTAGGTACTAGGCTATTGGCCCTAGGACCTATATAAGCCTAGGCAAAAATGTACCCTGGCATTTGCCACCCAAGAAAATTATTTTCCTGTGCCCCTGTTGAGCAGAGCCACAGAAGTGATCCCTGTGGTGAATTTCCTATTTCCCATCCGATCATCAAGATTTTTCTTGAAGAGTGCTAATGAGGAGCTCTGTTTGACATAGACAGGTAGTCTGTTCCAGAGTATGGGAAGTCTCTGGGACAGGAATCTATCCCTCCAGTATGTTCTGTTTATTGTGGTGACAAGGTTTAGGTCCATAGAGCATGTAGCTTGGAGGGATTGGGATTTCTTTAAGTGGAGCATGTCCAACAGCTCTGGGTTTGACATAGCTTTGTATGTTAGGCAGAGATCACCTCTGAGTAGGTGATATACAACGGAGTAAAGCTGGAGTTTTTTGAGACTTTCTGCGTAGGGCATCTGTTTGAGGTCAGTAATCCTCTTTGTGAGGTATTTCTGTGGCCTTTCCAGTTGTTGTAGATGTCTTGTGAGGTACATACCAAAAGGGGCGTTGTACTCTATAATGGGTCGAATGAGTGATGAGTAGAGGGGAACAATGGCCTCTTTTTTTTCTGGATGAGAAACCTTTTGTGATGAGGTGAACCACGTAGAAGGATTTCCTGACCATTGTGGCGATGTGATTATCAAAGGAGAGACTACTGTCCACCTGTGTCCCAAGGTCTCATCACATTTTTGGCATTAAGTAGACTACCAGCTATGTGGTAGTTCATGGGTACAGAGTTTTTACCAAAGGGGATGACAATACACTTTTTAGCATTGAGCTTCAGGCCATGGCTTTGACACTAGGCATCTGTCTCAGTGAGGCCCTTTTGTATATCCACATCATTAGGAGTTTTGATTATGTCTCCTAGTTTGCAGTCATCAGCAAACTTTGTTAGCCAAAGACCTTCTGTGTTAACCTGTACTTCAGAGACGTAGATACCAAACAGGAGAGGACCCAGGACTGAACCCTATGGTACTTCACTTGTCACTGGTCTGAAGTCGGATTTGGAGTCTGCTACTTTCACAGTGTGGGTTCTGTCTGTGAGCCAGTTGGCAACCCATCTTGTGACACAGAGATTTATACCTAGTTTAGTGAGCTTATCTATAATTCCAGAGTGGGGAATGGTGTCAAAAGCCTTGGCGAGATCTAGATAAGCTGTGTGAACCACCTTACTCTCATCTATGGCTTTGGTGACTGTTTCAAAGAAGTCAATCAGGTTTAGGAGACATGATCTGCCATTTACAAATCCGAACTGGGTAGGGTCCAGAGTTTGGAGATTACCAATGTCTTTCTTTATGAGTTCCATGATGATACGTTCCATGGCCTTGCAGACCAGGCTCATCAGGCTAATGGAGCCGTAGTTCCCAGGGTCCGTCGTGGCTCCCCCTTTGTGAAATGGGATAACCGTTGTGGTGTGCCATTCAGTGGGCACAAAGCCTGATGTGAGGCTATGACTGAACATGGTACTTAGGTAGGGTGCCAGTTCATTCTGTAGTTCATGTAGGACGCAGCCTGGGATATTGTCAGGTCCCATGGATGCTGTGTTCTTGGCTTTGGAGAGTGTGTTTTTTACCTGTGCAGCCGTGATTACAGGAAATTTGCATTCTTCTGGTATAGAGATAGGCCCTCTAGGGGGTGAGAGGGGGTAAAGTTAGCAATGAACCTATCTGCCAGGATGTTGGCAATATCAGTTGGTTCTGTATATTTAGTGCCATTGTGCTGTAACTCAGAGCAGATCTCAGTGTTGCCATTGAGATTCTTGATATAGCTATAGAATGCTTTGTGGTTGTCTTTAGAGTCAGTGGCAATTTTGTTTTCGTAACTAGCTTTGGAGGATATTATGAGGGATCTCAGCTTCTTACTGAGGTTGTCCAGGGAGTTCCTCCAATCATGGGATTTTACTCTTTTTTGCAACAATTTCTTTCTTCTGTTGTAGAGTTTGTTTATGGCAGAGGACCACCAGATTGGCTTCCTTTTTTTGGAGGATAGCATCTTGGTTCTATTAGGGATAGCATGATCCATGCACTCGTGTAAGTGCTTATAAAGTGCATTTGTGTAGGATTCAGCAGTCGTATCTCTATTGTCCATCTGCATGGGTGTCATGAAGTTTGCCACTTCTGTCTTAAGAAGTGTGAAGTTGGATTTGGAGAAGTTTTTTACGGTGGTTTCCCTAATTAGGCATGGGGATGAGATGTGGATGTCTAGGATGATTAGCTTGTGGTCGGATCTGACCAACAAGGAATTGACCTCTGGTGTGGAACACTGGCTGCCCATGTTGGTAATGACCAGGTCTAGGATATTGCTGCCCCTGGTGGGGGTGTGAATAAGTTGATCCAAGGCATTGGAATTTATGAATTCCAGAAAAATTTGAGCAAAACAGTTGGTACATGAGTAGTTTTCCCAGTTAATGGTGGGGTAGTTGAAATCGCCCATTATTAGGGTGTTAGGTTGTACCCTAATACTTTGCAGTGTATCAAGAAATGAGGAATGGGAATCCTGGGGCATGGAGGGGGGTCTGCAGCAAGCTACAATTTGGATTGCGGTCTTGCCCAGAGTTAGTTGCACTTGGATAATCTCGGATGCATTATGCTGTGCAACTAGCCTGGAGGTGTGGATATCCTTAATAAATATGGACACGCCTCCACCTTTAGTGCTTCATTCCAGGTTAGGTGGCCGAAAGGTGTGGTATGAATTATAGTCTGGTAATGCAGGGGTGCTCTCTGGAGCTTTGAACCAGGTCTCTGTCAGTGCACAGATGTCGATGTTCTCCATTTTAAGGAGTGCCTCGAGTGAGTGCATTTTGAGGTTTAGACTTCTAGCATTGAGTAGCATTACCCTCAGAGTTTGCTTGCTTGTACCTGTTACAGTGGTGAATTTGTCATTTGAACCTTGCCTACAAAAGGCACTATAGGGGAGGCAAGAGCCTTAGCTAGTATCCTGAATCCCAAGGGCGACAGGTGCAGGCCATCTCTGGCAAAGCATCGTGGTCTGTCGATCATGCTGTCCCAGGCAGACACATACTGGATCCCCTTAGAATGACACCAGAAGATTAGCCAATTGTTGAAGTCAATCATTTTGTCCTTGTACTGTGGCATCATTCTGAGTGATGGCAGGAAGCTACTCAGGGCCAGGGTCATACCTGCCTGGGCTACAAGATTGAGAGAGCTCCTCCATGTCTCTTTTCATGTAGTCCAGGGAGGTACGTCTCAGGTCATTCACACCAACATGGACAATGACAGTGTCATATTTGTACTTGTTGTGGAGTGACCTGAGTGCGTATGTTATGTGGTGGATCCTGGCACCTTACAGGCAGCTGACAGTAACTTTCTCCTTGTTTAGCCTGGTGAATGGAACATCAGTGTGCCTGACTATAGAGTCACCTATGAATAGAGTGTTGGGTACGTTGTTATGCCTTATGGGCTGTGGTTGAGTGGCACACTGAGTTTGTGGGCTATGTGTCATTTGGGTTGTGTTGGGGTGTGGAGTTTGCTTGCATTTCTGCTTTGGAGGTCCCTGATGCTTGGGCAGGTTTTTCTTGACAACCTCCATGAATGTGTGTGTTTTGTGTTTCTATGTGTGTGTTTTGGTGGTGTAGGTTTTGAGGGACTATGTGATGAGTGTGGTGTGGTGCAAGTGTTTACCTTCTTCTCTTGACTGTCTAGTCCAGTCTTGGGTGAAGAGAGCTTTGCTTGCAGTTTGGCTATATAAGTGCATCTCTCACAGGTTGTAGTGTTAGATAGTAGAAGGAAAGGGTTGCCTGTGTACATGAGGCAATTGCTGCATTGCCCCAAGATTCCCAGATTAATCAGGTAGACAGGAGAAAACACTGGGAGCTGACCCTTAGACATGCCTGGATAGGTGCTTATTTATTAAGTACTAAAAACTGCTTTTCTCTAGACAAGTGAGGAAAGTTAAGTACTGTAGTAATTTGCAGCTTATTTAGTGCTTACAACGAGTTCTGAACAAGTGCTGAGTTCAAAGAAACAGATTTGAGTGCTGAAACTAGAAAACTGGCTAGTTCTAAGAAACAAAATTAAGCTAGAAGGCTTCCCTCCAACATAGAAAGGCTTGGGGGCTCAGAAGCCTACAAACAGTCTAGACCACTTATAGGAAAGGTAGGAAACAAGCTTAATTTTTTTTCTTTCCCAGATGCTCTGTTTGTACACAGTAGGACTGCCTGAAATCAGAATATGATCTCACTGCACTCAGCTGAGTGAGCAAATGAGATGGGCCTAGAAGGAGTATGCAAACACACATTTACAAGAGGGGTGTCAGTTTCAAAGCCACCAAGATTAACACCAAAACAAAAACAGGGAGGGTGGGTAGGGAACTAACTGACAAAACAGAGTCAAAACTTCCAGTTCAGTTAATAATCAATACAACACAAATAAATCAATTAAAATGCTGTATTATTTGAAAAAAGTGCAGATAAAAGGTATTTAAATTTTCTTATATGTCCAGTTGAATACAGCTAGATCTTAGCCGGCCAAAGCTGAGGTTTTAAGCAGAAAATATTCCTAAATGTACCACTTAAATAGGCAGTGACAGGATATCAATGAATGAGACTACCCCCGCCTGCAATTACTAACAGGCAATAAAAATCTAGCAAGCACTAACTGAGAAAACAGAGTCAAAACTTCCAGTTCAGTTAATATTCAATGCAACACAAATAAATCAATTAAAATGCTGTATTATTTGAAAAAAGTGCAGATAAAAGGTACTAAAATTCTCTTATATGTCCAGTTGAATACAGCTAGATCTTAACCGGCCAAAGCTGAGGTTTTAATGAGTAACTAATCTCAGAAACGAAAACATTTTTTGTGCAGCAACATCTCACCAGTTACGAAGCATCTGCTGAATATATTCAGACTGTGTGGCTTGCATATGAATGTTGTTGACAGCACCTTTTTGTATAAAATATTATGTGTTTACAAATGCAGTCACTGGAAGGTACAAGAGCTGCTGAAAGGAGTTCATACTTTTGTTCTCAGGGTAGTTAACTGTCATCTGAATATCTGAAGACTTTTTAGACACAGATTCCCCTTAGTGTTGTTCTATTGTCTGTCTGACAACTGAAATTATACAATTCTTCTCAGCTATTACAGTCCATCCAAACAAAGAGTGATGTTACGAAATTCACGCCATAAATTAGTTTAGTTATAAATGTACTTACTATCTGAAAGTTAAGCAAGACTTCTTAAGTGAAATATCTCGGTTTACCTGTAGAATTTACATTACATTTTTATAATACTGAGGTGTTGATTAGCCAGTTTATGCATTTTGTGGATTAGAGATACATTATGTCAATAACAGCAGTGTATTAATTCTGGTGATCTTAATATTTTTTCATAGAAGAGATGACATTTCTGAGTAGTTAATGTGTATCACATTCAGGCCAAAATCTTCAAGCTGGGAGTACGATTGATGCATAGAATGAGTCAGCCTGATGATGAATCGACATGCTGCTTATGTGCTTTGCTGAAGCACAGATTTAGAGATAGATGGGGGCTGTTAGAAAGGGTGGTCATGTCATAGGATGAGATAATTCAGAGTGATATACTCTTTTTCTACCCAGGGAGGTAGGTTTGCAACCATATGTGACTGAGCCCTGGTAGATTTCAAAGATGAAGCTGGCTTGTCTGTGAATAAAGGATCAGAGGTGAGGGGACTTCAAGGTGATGTAGTCTAATGTCTTAAAATGAAGGTCTTTACTGATATAGTGATGCTTCGCTTTTTAACATGGATAAAGTAGCAGCTGCCTGTTGAAGAAAGGGCTGCAAATTTACTCATTAATGTGTAAGAACCCAGTCTGAGCACTGACAAGCACAGTTATTTAAATGTCATGAAAACGGCTGTCTTGCTGGAAACAGCAGTTTCAGTCTGAATTCACCAGAAGCCCTAGGTTTATCTTGTTCCCCGAATAGTAGGATTTTGGAATTGGTTACAAATGTCAACAAAAGATACATGTGCTGTACTGCGGCTTCTCACATGAGAGAGTTGGGGGTTCATCCATAGAAGAAGCAACGTTTTCCACAGCTGCAAATTCCAAGGCTTTTTTTCATTTCAGTACCAACACTTTTAGGGATTTTCTTTTGGGTAGAAGTACTTTCAGTGAAATATGTCTGTGACAAAAGAAGTGATGCATGTTTTATAACTTGAAGTTTTATACATCTGCTTAGGGGATGTCCGCTGTAGCGCACAGTTTTCCTTTGAATCACGTGATGTGTTTGATTTTTATGTTTTGTTGACTAACCTAAAGCCCAGGATTACTGTCTAGCTGAATGACTTATTCAGAGTCACAAAAGAGGCAAATGGAGGCTGCAGGAATCAAACCTTGGACTATACTGCAGGCTGCCCGTTGCCTGCTTACCTGAAGTAGACTGTATGTACGGCAAGTGTTTTGGACAGATGATGCTGCTGCTTCAGGGATCATGTTTCTAGTCAGGCACAGCTTTCAGGTAAGGAGATGTTGGAATTGAGGAACATGTTCGGATATATGCTGCTTGCAGGGATTGTGTTATCTGTTGCTGCTGGGGGATTGTGTTATAAGCTGCCAGCATTATTTACATTATTTATTGAGTATAATTCACCACTGCCTTGCTAAGACACTTAACTTTGGTTTGATTCCCTCTGTCTCTGCTTAACGTATGGCTGAACGAGTCAGTTTGTCAGACATTGCTCTGAGGTAACCTTTGAAAAGAAACATTTGTGCCTGAAGAAACATCCTATTAGCAAACAGTTAATAGTGTACATGTGAGGTCAAACAAATACGAAGAATTTTAGTTGCTGTTGAAAATATATATTGTGATTCAGCTGAAGTAAGCCCCCATTCCCAGACACATATATGGCATTTTGCATTGCTTAGAATTAGTGAGTCTTACCCGCAGAGAACTGTGACCCACCAATAAAAGGGAACTGAACTTTTGCCAGGCAGAGACTTATTTATAAACTAGTTGGTCAGCAGCTTGGCCTCTCTCTTTGCATGTGTGGGTGGAAGTAGTTAAAGAACAGGAAGACGCACTCACCTCTTGCAGCAAACGATCAAGCTTATTCTGTAGGAAAAGGGGCATGGTGCCATCCTCACTCAGAAAAGTTGCAGCAGATGCAAGCATGTTAAATCTCCCTTACAATCCTCTAACAATGTGACTCTCTCGCAGCTCTGATGCTTTGAAATTCAGATAAAGGCAAAGTGCCACTGAAGTAATTGATAATACCAAGCAGACTACTATAACCATAGCCTTCAGACCCTTAAATCGCTAATTTCTGACAGCATGTTTTATATTTAGATCCGTTTTAAGTGGACCCATGTCTGGGCAGGAAGGATACTGCCAAAAATAAGAAATTTGTAAGGCGCAACTTTAAAACAAGTTTAGCACCAAAACAACACCAGGAAGCTTAAATCAGGCTACATATTGCACATTTTATTATATTAGTTTAATTTACTTTAAAAGGCAGAGGGAGCAAATGTGCTAAACCAGCATACATTTTCTGAGCAATAAGATATGATAACCTATAATGAATGGCATTATTGACTGACTGTTCCTCTAATATTTAATGTAAAATCAAATATTTTATAAATGACAGTGCAAAAATATGAAGCTAAATTACATTCTACAAGAACAGGGATAACTGAGAGACATGCTGAGAGCTTTTAAAACTGTTTTCTCTGCTGCAGCTGCTCTTTGTTTACCAGCTCTGTCACATCATAGACTCTAGTAGGAGATTTGATCTTATCTGGGGTGTGAGGACAGCACCCCAAGTCCTTGTGCATTACAAATAAATCCCATACCTCTCAGCTGTCTGGGGGTTTGTGTTATCTGATGCTGGCGGGATTGTGTTATCTGCTGCTGCTGGTGGGATTGTGTTATCTGCTGCTGCTGGTGGGATTGTGTTATCTGCTGCTACTGGGGGGATTGTGTTATCTGCTGCTACTGGGGGGATTGTGTTATCTGCTGTACTGTGTTGTACTTTAAAGGAAGTGGATGCTGCAGTCCTGTGAATGTCCTCCTCTGGAGGAGTTACCTAGTAACTATGAACCTGTTATCAGTTTGCCATCCATTCCATATTGCAATATTACTAGCTTATCATTTCTTTAATGTAACATAGGCAATTTATTCTTCAAGGGCAATGGGCACTTTATTTGTAGATGAAGCAATGAAATATAAAGTTGTTTGCTAGTAGCAACCTCTTCATTAGTTACAGATCCCTTTAATGGATATTATTTAGATGGTTTTCCTCAGAGATTTTGCATATTTACTGATATTGGTGGATTGTAGTGAGAGAAAATTGAGTGGCCTTTTATGGGTGAAATTTTCTGAAATTGGTAATTTTGCCATTACTGGTTCATACATTTAGAAGACTGTTCAAAACTACAAATTTAAAACACATTCTAACAAGAGGTGCTGTATTATACAAGGAATATAATTTAATACAATCAGGAAGGTGAATCAAAGACACATACATGTATGTATGGCCCTAAAAATGTGTAAGGAGCCTATAGTTTGAAAACAACCCAGAGGTAAGCTTAGTCCTCCACTGGCCAGATGCAAAATGAATGTGGGTTTTCATGCCCTTTCAATGAATGTGAGTTTTAAGGGTAGAGAAGTTTACTGCTCATGCTAAGTCTGTTTTCACTGCGAGACTGTATTGTTTGTTTAGCAAATGGCGCAGTGTTTGTGCTATTTTATTTTAATTTTTGTAATCACTATAGAAGTAAATAAGGAAACAGCACGCACGCTAACAGGTTTGAACAGTGTTTATGGCACCTGAGGAGAAATAGCCAAGTAATGGAACACTGGAATGGCTGGGGAGGGGGCTGCTGTTGGAGTAGCAGGTGGTTACAGACTATCCATTCAAGTAAAACAAAGCTCATCCCTGTCCATATTCAAAGGCAACTTGGATCTAAGGATGGGTAATAGAAAATGTACTCCAGCATTGCTCCTCAAGTCACTAATAGATACAGGCAGGTCCTAAATGCTGCATCCCTTACATGGGTCCCTTCAAATTATCTGTGGTATGATCATGTTATTATCATTAGGGATAATGTATAATTATTAGCCATGGGATAGGTAAGACCAATCAAGAAATGTTAATTCAAGAACCAAAAGGGAAACTGGCTAAGCTTAAAATGTCCTCTAAGTGAACCTATGTTGTGGTAGTAAATAGTTTTTAAAAAATTGCCCTTTTTAGATCATTAAGTGCCCCTCTCACCCTCTGCCCCTCCCCAGTCTTCAACAGCTTCCGGCGCCTATGCAGGTAAGTGTGTGTGTGTGTGTGTGTGTGTGTGTGTGTGTGTGTGTGTGTGTGTGTGTGTGTGTGTGTGTGTGTGTAAAAGGGAGGTAGCATACCCCTCAGCTGTCCAGGTTTTTGCAGAATGTCCCAATTTCTGCCCCATTTTCCCTCCTAAAAAGGATTAAAGTTGCTAAATAGTTTTAGACATCATTTCCTTTAGAAAAATGCATACCAACACAAATCCTGTTATTCTAGCAATTTTATAAGTTCATGAAAGCAATATTTATAATCTGTTCCTGTTTATTTTAGGCTTTGTCCAGATTTCTTGCACTAAGAAGTTGAGGTGTGTGTGTGTGTGTGAGAGAGAGAGAGAGAGAGACAGACAGACAGAGTCAGAGAGAGAGAGAGAGAGACAGAGAGAGAGAGAGACAGACAGAGTCAGAGAGAGAGAGACAGAGAGAGAGAGAGAAAAGCCCTAGTTAGATCTGGGCTTATATCACATAATCAAACTTCCAAAATATTGAATACCATTAGTTCGAACTTGGAAGTTCGAAATGTGATAACATTGAACGCTCAGAACAGCTGTTCCGAGAAACACACACACAATACAAGCACACCAAAAATAAATAATCCACACACATACACTTTACAAAACCCTACTTCTAACCCTACACTAAACCATACATACAGTACTACCTATCTACTTACCTTAACCCACTCCCTAACCCTATGGTCCGTAACTATCGCACCACAGTGGAGGAAATAGCGAAGCCGCGGAACAGCACACTGAAATCTTGCTCTAGGCAAGATTTCGATGTTCCATGGCTTCGGTATTTTTCGCTTTCGATGCAGTGGTTTTGATATTGTAGCATTCAAAGTTTTGAGACTTCGATGTTACAATAGAAACCCGTTAGATCTAGCAGGTGGAATTTATTTTCAAGTGCATTTTCAAGGAACTGTGAGCTTCAAGGGAAGCAAAGGTTACTGCTGCTCATGCTAAGTCTGCTTAAAATGTGCAACTGTTTTGTTTAGCAAATGGTATCATTATTGTGGTATAGAATTTTAAAGCAGTGTTAGCACAGCAGGTAGCATATTTGCATCTTGATACAAAGGGCTGTAGGTTCTATTCCTACAGCATGTACATTTGTATTTTAAGGGGGTATGGTACTGCAGTCCTTAGTATGTCATCCTTTGGATGAGACACAATAATTATGAACCTGTTTTTCACCTTGCCACCCATTTCCTATTCCAATATACCAGCTTACCATTTCTTTGAATTTAACATAGGCAATTTATTCTTCAAGGACAACAGGCACTGAATTTGTAAATGAAACACTGAAATATTTGCTTTCTAGCAACACAACCTCTTTATTGGTTTCAGATCTCTTTAATGTGAAATTATTCAGATGACTTTTACTTCTGCAGAGATTCTGCATATTGATTGATATTGGTGGATTGTATGACAGAAGTTTGAGTGACCCTTTATGGTTGAAATGTTCTGAATTGGCAGGTTGTCATTATTGGTTCATATGATTTGTTTCATTGCTTAAAGGAAAAATGTTCAGAACTATAAATTTAAAACACACTCTAACAAGTGGTGCTGTATTATACAAGGGATATAATTAAATTATTATATAGTTTGATTGATACAGTCAGGAATGTGAATTAAAGAACTTTTGCATGGTTCTAAAAATGTGTGCCAGGAGCCTATGATTTGAAAACAGCCCAAAGGTAAACTTACCCTGCCATTGGCCAGATGCATTTTCTTTGAATGTGGGTTTCAATGCTGTTTCAGTGAATGTGGGTTTCAAAGGTAGAGAAGTTTTAATGCTGAGTCTGTTTTAATTGTAAGACTATTGTTTAGGTTTAGTAAATGTCTATCAGTGTTTGTTCTATAAAATTTGAAATAAAAGTTATAAATGAAATCCAAATATCTGTAATCATTGTAGAAATAAAGCAGAAAACAGTATGCACACTGAGAGATTTGAACAGTGTCAATGACAAATGGGGAGAAATATCCAAGCAATAGGACACTGGAATGGCTGCGTGGGTGGGGGGCTGTGTGGACGGGGCTCTGGGTTTGCACCCCCTGCAAAAAATCCTGCGGGCTCCCTTGGATGTAAGATTATTTTATGGAGCGGTTTATGAGAATGGAAACAGGGTAGGATAAAGATTCTGCGGCTAGTTTTAGGAAGTTGGCAGGTAGACTATCAGCTGCAAGAGTGATAAGTTTTAATTTCAGAAGTAGTTTTTTAATTTTGGAGGTGGGAACAAGTGAAAGAGTAAGGAGGAATGTTATCTAGACACTTGGCTGGGATATGGGGAGGGTTATTTTTGGACAATTGGCTGGATAGTGGCATTATGGATTCTGCAAAGTGGTGGTTAAATTGAGAGGCTATGTCCATATTGTTACTGGTGGAGTTGGGAGCTGGAGTAGTAGTTTTGCCTGGTTTAAGTAGGGAGTTAATAGCTTGCCAAAACTTTTGAGGATTTTTGTGTGTTTTATTTGGACAGCAAGAAAGTAGTTCTGTTTATCGAGTTTAGTTTGTATTTCGGTCTGATTCCTAAGCTGTTGGTAGTTTTGTTTGGCTTGGATGGTGTTATCTCTTTTCCAGATTTCCAGGCCTTATCTCTGGATTTTAGTAGAGCTCTTGTGTCCCTACTTAGCCATAGTGTATAGTTAGTCTTACCTCTAATTTTCCTGATGGGGGTGACTCTGTTAAGGACATCAGTGAAGGTACTATTAAAGTAGTCAGCTGCCTGGTCTAAACAAAGTAAAAGTAGTGACTCCCAGTTGCATTGTTTTAGAATAGTGTTTAGATCTTGGGGGTTTAGGTTGCGGTCATTTCGGATTTGTCTATAAATTTTGGGCTTCAGTATGTTTGTACGTTTAGATATTAGGAATGTAGGGAGGTGGTCACTAAGACTATCTGGTAGTTTTGCTTAGGGCCATTGACCAGTGTACAATCAAGGATGGATTCTTTTTGGGATTTTTTGTCTACTCTAGTGGGTTCTTGAATAAGTTGAGAGAACCCATAGAGAATTATGTGATTAGTGGGGCTGTTGGAATTGCAGGCCAACCAGTCAGTATTCAGGTCACCTAGAAGGATTGTTTCATGCGGGAAATTATCTCTAGTCCATTGTAGGAGTTCCTCAATTATAGGAGAGTTATTTCCTGGAGGGATATAACAGCAGAGAATGTTAATTTTTTTTTTGTTTATATACAGGACACAAGGGTTTCGGCATTTTTACATTTAGGTAGAGGAGTGTGAAGATGTTTAAGGTTTAGTGTGTTTTTAAAGAGAATTGCAACTCCACCTCCTTTTCTACCCACTCTATCCAGTCTTAAGATATTATAACCTGGAGGGAGGATTTCTTTATTTTGGGTACCTGGTTTTAGCCATGTTTCTGTTATGGTCAGTATGTCAGGAGTGTAGTGGGTTATAAATGCACGCAGGTCAGATAGTTTTTTAGATATACTCCTTGTATTGATATTAAGAACTAAAAGATCAGATATCTGTTTAGATTTGAGTACAGCTTTGAGCGGACCTGGGTTTGGGTGTCTATCTCCTGAGAGAAGTCTTTTTGTGATAGAATGTGCTTGACTGTGTGAGTTAGTTCTATGCTGGATTTAGGTACTGTTTTTCTAGTATTACATCTTGGTAGGCCTTGTGTATATAAAGTATTGTGGTATCATTAAATATTGTAGAGGAGATGAAAAAGTTTGTGTGTTTTAGTAGATGTGGAAATATGTGTTGTATGGAATGTATTGTTGTCTAGTGATATATTAGTATGTATGGATGTGATGTAGGCTAGTGTTGTGAGGAATAGTGAGAGAGATGTTAGAATGATATGCATGCTGTCTGTGATTTGTGTTTGAGTACTAGGCTATGTGATGATAGAGGTGTAGCGCTGGGAAAAAGGGTGTAATTAGTAGCTATAGTGTGGTCAGAAGTAAGTAATATGTATTTTTACCAATTAAAAGTATTTAGCTAATATCCTTTACTATAGCTACTGTCCTTATCAGTTACCCTTTGTCTTAGCTGCATTAAATATAGTTGGTCACTGGTCAAAAAAGTCTTCCATAAACCAAAAAAGAAACCAGCTCAATTTTACCTTATGACCTATATATACATCAATACAAATAAACATACATGGATGTATAAATGAGCAAGTATAAGGCATACAGTCCCAGTTCCAACCACAATGAGAATAGACAAAATATACTTTTTTCAGCTGGAAGTTCACAAAGTAATGGCTAGTTAGCATATATTGATTACCTTAGCCCCAAGGCCTGTAGCATACATGGACTGAATAGGAATATTCACTCGCTGCCAAGCAGCACAGATTATCTTTGCCCCAAGGCCTGTAACAACAGACAAAGATGAATATATTTCCTCATCATCAAATAAACAAACGGTTGGACAGAACCCTTAGGGTGAACACAAGTCCATTGCAAAAATCCAACCAAAGCAAAAGACAAATAGAACCAAAAAAGAGATCCTATATGCTTGCGATTGAACAGCTTCAATATTTTGCAGCC
The DNA here is from genome assembly GCF_019279795.1 of Protopterus annectens. Taxonomy (NCBI): domain Eukaryota; kingdom Metazoa; phylum Chordata; order Ceratodontiformes; family Protopteridae; genus Protopterus; species Protopterus annectens. Next base: position 556,205,239 of record NC_056751.1, on the reverse strand, counting down.
ACAATTATTAACTTTGGGCAACCACGCCAACCAATTATTCCACCAAAGTGAAATAAAGGTCCAACAAATTAATTCCTATAATTAACTACATTGCCCAATATTGCCCTTATAAATGTATTATTAAACAACACAAGTTTAGGTAACCTAACCAATTACTCCACAAAAAGTGAACTAAAGGCCTAAAAAATGTAACCTACAAATATTGCAGTACAAAAGTTAGCAGATCTGTGATACACCACTATAGACGAACTATTGTGCCTGCTGCCACCTTCCCTTTATCACAGGTAACCATCCTGACCCAGTTATACCACACAAGTGAAGAAAATGTCTGATTTTATAAGTATGCCTATTGACATTTAACAGTAAAGGTTACCCAATAACATATAACAAAATAATAATAAAAAAGGCTGTTTCTACTCAAACACATAACCTCCCCATCAGTATCTTAATAACCACAATAAATTCACTGCTACCTTTAGTACGAGCTTCACTATAAACATTATGAAAGGATCCGCCAAAATATATAATGATGGCCACTCTACATACAACCAGTGAACTTCAAAATATTGTTGTAATGGAAATTCCCATAACCCATTAAAAAGTTTTTTTTTCCACTGTTAGTAATAAAAACAATTCCTTCCCAATTCGAGAAGCATTCCAGTATTGATAGTACCTGTAAATTTAGTTTCTAAAGCACATACCCAGAATAATACACTCAATAGTATCTCAAACACTTTAAACAGTCACAGCTTTCACAAACAGAAAAATTCTGTAACATATTCACTAATATATTTCAAAGT
>NC_056751.1:556176939-556199439 GCF_019279795.1 Protopterus annectens | reverse complement strand
GCATAGAGTTTAGGATGGTATCTTTCCCCTGTAATCGGGTGTATGAAAGTGTTGTTTTTAGATATTTCTTAACAAGCCTTGCATCGCCGGCAACAATAAGTTCTGACCCTTTCACTTACAGGCAACTTTGTATTGAAGCTGGTAGTTATTTTGTGTAAAAGTTGCTTAAGATTTTTGTTCCTTTTATACAAAAACTTAGGAAAGTTGCCTAATATCAACCTAAGTTCATTATTGTTGACTAAAATTTTCCAGTTATTTCTCACAATATTGCAGATGCCTTTTATGGTTTTAGCTGTCTTGGTCCTTGTTGGTTTTTTGCTGCTTACATTTGTGATTTGTCTGAATCAAGGTGGATGTTTATCCTTTGTTTGCTGGGTTTTCTCCACTTATTCTATTTGCAATTTGTTACCAGTGAACAGGAAGATGGCCAGCTGTGAGTTGCCTAACATTGAACCGGAATACTGTCCTGCCTCTCCAGCTAAATCAAATAATAATGTGCGCCTTAAGAGAATGATGCAGTTTGAACAGAATCCACTTACGCAGCTGAATCTCAAGGATGTGAATTCTGAAACAGTGAGTAATAGCTTGATTGATAAAAAGAAAGATGAACTGCTTTTCAAATTGTATTTTGAACTAGAACTAAATCTGTTCAAATTGAAGCGTTTGCAGTGGCAATGCTTTCATTTTGAAGCATGTTAGCACTTCAAAGTTATACCTAGGTGAATGCATATTTTTTGTATGCCAGCACAAGGTGAAATGTATCCAGACTTATTAGCCAAGTGGCAACAAATTAATTTAGAGGCAACCTTCAAATATTTGCAGCTTTTATTAGACTATTTTAAACCAGAGGAACAATGTCTTGCACAAAGAGTCAGTGCCTTACAAAGTGATATAGAAGCACAATTTAAAGGTGAACAGTACACCTCCAGACTTGATGAACTTCTTTGTACCCTGACACGTTATGACAACAAGTTACAAATGATTAAAACCAGAAAACTAACAAGAGATTTTACTGATTTTAAACAAGGGCATATTTTTGTTTGGCCTAAGTATGAATTCAAAAGAGAGAAACCTGCTAATAACACACCTGTGGATTCCATGGTTAACCACAGCAGCAGTAAAGAGGCTAAGTCAACAGGTACACCTAAAACATCTGTGAATGTATTACCAACCGAAAAGGAAAAGAAGCAAGGAGAAGCAACTGAACTAACAGATGTTTCACAAGTGGCAAAGAGGAAAAACACAGTTGTTGTTCAAGCAGAAATACATGCTCCATATTATGATTCACTAAGTGCTAAACCTAAAGGAACAACAATGTCTGACTCAGTTTCTTCCATGCTCCCACTACCCATAAAAGAAAGAATAAAACACAACAGGCAAAGATCTCTCAGCAGAGGGCGCAAGAGGAGATAGAAGTAAACTTAGAATGTAACCAGAACCAATTGGTATACTACTTATCAAACTATGTCATTAATGAAAATGAAATTAGACTGCTGAATAAAGGGCTATCATTTGCTTCTGCAGCACCTTCTAAACTGAGTGATGTCATATTCGACCTTAGACTGTTTGCTAGAAATACATTACTCAGACTTCTGTATAAGGAAGATGGGCATGGCATACCAATACTTTGAGAAAACCCAGTTCATTTATACCTCCAGCGCATTCTGTAATGGATGTATTCTTGAATGTATGTGAAAGAGAACTTTCTGAATATATGAACTTACGACATTCACAGAGTTTTTATAGCCTAACAAAGAAAGAAAGACAAGCTCTTCATGAATTAATGGCCAGTAATGAAATGATTGTTAGACCAGCAGACAAGCGGGGCGGAGTTGTTATTCTCAATTATGAGTGGTACACATTAAGATTGGAAGAGATGCTTTGCTCAATTTCTACCTATGAAGTGATAGAAGAAGCCATGGCAAAGAATATAAAAAGACATATAAAGAATACTTTGGAAGATCGCTATGCTATGCAAATCATTACCAACGAGTTGCATCAGTATTCTTTAGTTGAACATCCAGTGATTCCTGTCATTAATGGACTACCGAAGATACACAAGGATCAACACAATCCCACATTGAGACCAATAGTGGCAGGTAGTGGATGGTCTACCAAGCCAATGTCAATATGGGTAGAGAAGCAATTGAAACCAGATTTATGCAAAGCACCAGCTGTACTTAAAGATACACCTCAAATTTTGAATGCGCTGTTTGAGTCTATGGATGCAAACAGGGCTACAGCTAGTTTTTTATTTGTAACCCTTGATGTCGACAACTTGTTCACCATTATTGTTAATGCATATGGTATACAAGCAGTTAAACATCTCTTGAGTAAACACAACATCCATGACGACAGTATGATACATAGAATCTGTCTGCTACTGCAATTGGTTCTGGAAAATAACATCTTTATGTTTCAAGAGAAGATTTACTGGCAGCAGTGGAGTGTTGCCATGGGAACACCCTGCGCCAATTCTTATGTAAACATAGTACTTGGGCTTTGGGAAGAAAAACATATTTTTACTACCAAGAATTTATGGAGAGAAAAGATCATCTTCTACTGTAGGTTTGTGGATGATGTATTTTTCTTTGGAAAGGTGATATAATGGAGCTTAGACAGTTTGTCTCATATTTGGAAAGCACCACCATTTTTTTACGCTTTACCCTGAATTACTCAGATAAAAAGATTGAATTTCTGGATGTCCATGTTTTTTTAGATGAGAATGGTAAAATGGGGACCACACTATACAGGAAAACATGTTGGAAGAATACATTGTTAGTTACGACAGCATGCATCCGCGACATACGTTCTCTAATATAGTAAAAGGACAAGCACTGAGAACATCCAGACTAATCACTGATGATTCACAACTTCATAGTGAGTTAAAATTGTTATCTGATAACTTTAAATAATGTGGCTATAATAAAAAGTAAGTGACATTGTATGTGATGTCAAAAAGATGAGGAGAACACAAGGCAAAGCGTGGTTTAGTAATAAAGGTATGGTGCTGGAAAAAGTGAGCGATGAAAACAAGGAGCTGAATGTTAGAGTGCCACTGAAATACAGCGGTGATATAAAAGGCATCTGCAATATTGTGAGAAATAATTGGAAACATTTAGTCAACAATGATGAGCTTAGGTTGATATTGGGCAACTTTCCTAAGTTTTTGTACAAAAGGAACAAAAATCTTAAGCAACTTTTACACAAAATAACTACCAGCTTTAATACAAAGTTGCCTGCAAGTGAAAGGGTCTGCACTTATTGTTGCCAGTGATGCAAAGCTTGTAAAGAAAACAACAATTTCATCCACCTGATTACAGGGGTAAGATACCAACCTAAACTCTGTGCTCTTACAATGTGATATATCTTGCCAAATGTGGATCCTGCACTTCATTTTATGTGGGCAAAATGAACATAAGATTAAAAGACCACATACTGCAGCACCTAAGTGACAGTAGACTTAATAAAAATACCAGTGCTTTATATCAGCACAAATTAAATAAACCTGAACATAACTTTACTTTCATGGTACTACAGTTATGTGAACCAGATAAAAGAGGGGGTGATATACGCAATCGAACACAAGTGGCAGAAGCCCATTGGATAGCAGATTTACAAGCTGATAAACCCCCAGGATTGAATGGATATCTTCCCGTAAAACCCATTTTGAGAGAACACAAGCTTAGGCACTGAAATGGTTGACTTGCTATAAGCAAGAGCTCAGAAAAAAAGGAAAGCAGTGTGGTGCAGCTTTGAGTCTGTGGTTGGTCAAGTGTTACTTAAAACAGTTAAACACACTTTGTTCTTTGATCTGATGAAGGAATTGTCCAAAAGTGCTTATCTTTTATGCTTTACAATTAAATTTATAGTTTTATCTGTCTTGGTCCTTGTTGGTTTTTTGCTGCTTACATTTTCCATGCATTTGTATGGGAAATGGCATCTCACAATTCAACCATTTCGCAATTCAACTGCAGTTCCAGAATGGATTACGATTGAATTGTGAGGCACCACTTGTACCAGCTCTTGTATGATATCTCTCTTCACATGCTAGCAGTCTATCAATTCATGTATGTTGTCTCTCTTCACATGGTAGCAGTGTACCAGTTCCTGTATGATGTCTGTCTTCACATGGCAGTGGTCCATGATTTCTGTGTCATGGAGGAGTGTTAGGCATAGTCAGAATCCTTAGGCAGCATAAAGAACAACAATGAGTACCTCTGTAGTTCTTGGGTGAGAGGACAGTCTCCACCATGTACATTTTAGCTAATCCTTCTGCTTTCATTAAAAACTGTACTATGGTCTCTGTCACCAGGATTTTACAACATAAAGTTACACTTGTATTTTTGCTTCACTGCACACTTTTTAAACATTTATGACTCATTCTGCCATCCTGTTTACTCCATTTGCATTTGGTGGTGGCCTCACTATCATAGTGTTGCCTATTTTTATTTCATAGCATATCTCTTTGCCCTTTGAATGCTGGTTGTAGTATTTCATGGCCTTGCATGACCATTCTAATAATGCCTTTGAAATGTCTCCATTCTTCAGGCCATTGCGCTTCACACAATTTTGTCTTACTCATTGTGTTATTTGTTTTTTTAATCCAGGCCAAAGTCCATGGTCTGAATAATACACAGCAAGTATCTTTAACTCAGTCTTAGGATCAAAGGATCATAGGAGGTTACTAAGCTAATGGCCATGGGGCCCTTATAAGCCTAGCCATGTTATACCCTTGTTTTCTTATGGACCAGGAGATATAGTCAACATTTGTACCCAAATGTGTGATCAGCACCAACTGCCCCCATCAAGGAGGGACACAGGTGAACCCCCCAGAGTAAATTTGTGGTTTCCCATCCAATTGTCCAAGTTACACTTAAATAGGATCATAGAGGAGCTCTGTTTAACATGAACTGGTAGCTTATTCCAGAAGAGTGGCAACCTCTAGGAGACATATCTGTCTCTCCAACAAGTCCTATTTATGTTGCAAGCCAGGTTAAGGTCCCTAGATTGAGTGGATTTTGTCCCATTTGACTTGCAGATGCGTAGCATTTCCATTAAGGCAAGGCCCCAGACTGCTCTGTAGGTCAGGCACAAGTCACTTGTAAGTCATCTGTATGATACAGAGTACAGTGACAGTGATTTCAGTCTGTCCCTGTAGGACACGTGCTGAAGACCCTGAATTTTCTTAGTGAGAAACCTCTGAGGTCTCTCCAGTTGTTGCAGGTGTTTGGTGAAGTACATACAAAAGGAAGCATTGCACTCTATTATTGGTCTGATGAGGGACGAGTACAGAGGAGTTATAACCTCCTTCACTCTGGATGCTATGCTTTTACTTATGAGATAAGCAACGTAGAAAGCCTTCCTCACCACTGTGGACACATGCTGATCAAAGTTAAGACAACAATCAACCTTTGTTCCCAAATCTCTCACCACTGAGTTTGAACTTAGGGTGTCATTATTAACATTGTAGATTGCAGGGACATCCCCCTTGCTGAAGGGGATGATAGTGCATTTTTTTTTTTGGCATTGAGTCTAAGACCATGGCTTTGGCACCAATCATTTATCTGCGTAAGCCCATTTTCTAGTATGTTGATGTTGTTTGGGAATTCAGTGATTCCCCCAGTTTGCAGTCATCAGTGAACTTTGTCAGCCATAGACCATTTATTTTTGCCTGAACTTCTGAGAAATAGATCCCAAACAGTAGAGGGCCCAGCATCAATCTCTGTGGAGCAGCACTGATGACAGGTCAGCTGTTAGAGATGAAATCCCCAACTTTGACTTTGTGTGTTCTGTCAGTGAGCCAGTTGGCTACCCACCTAATGATGTATGAGTTGATCCCCAGCTGGATGAGTTTCTCAATGATGCCTGAAGCCCAAAGAGATCCTGTGGTACATGATTTGATTCCTAAAGCCCTTATTTACCTACTGTGTGACTTTGAGCAAGTACGTTAACTAGACATTGCACCATATTGCCTCTTAAAATGCACTGTGTGTCCAAAGGGCCTACTTGGTGAACAAATGGGTATTATTTATTATAATAATAATATTATTGTTATTATTACTTCTGGAAAAAATGTCTCTGTTGGTCAATCCCTGGATTCCTCTACTAGAAGCAGTTGCCAGCTCTTTCTTCTTAGTCTTCCTACAGAGTGGTTGATTCTCTCTCCCTGAGTCACTGCTATACAGAGTGGTTGATTCTCTCTCCCTGAGTCACTGCTATACAGAGTGGTTGATTCTCGCTCCCTGAGTCACTGCTATACAGAGTGGCTGATTCTCTCTCCCTGAGTCACTGCTATACACACCATGACCCTTTCACAAGTGACAAATGTTGTCTAACCAGGTTTCTCTCAGTCTTCTTACTTGATTCAGCAAACTGAATAAGTGCAAAAACTTTTCTCTCTATACTAAAGCAACATTCAGATGAATAGAAGAAAAGCATTTCTACTTAAATAGCACAATAATGCCAGCATAACAGTTTTTACAGACACCAAACTTGCCACAACAATATTTAGAAAACGTTTTACATATTTTGAGTAATTTGCACTTTTCTAAATGGTGAGAACCACAACATGTGTGTGTGTGTGTGTGTGTGTGTGTGTGTGTGTGTGTGTGTGTGTGTGTGTGTGTGCACACACATGCAGATACATTTGAACACATTTGTACTAATGGCATATATTTATGTAGCTAGCTTACTACATAGCTAGACAGATAAAACTAGCTTATCTCACCTGTATTTGCTCAAAAGGTACCTCAAAGGTGAATGTTTCATTATAATATGGACTCAAGGTATTTTTCTTCACAGTTGTCTTCTTCTTTTTCCATTTCTTCTTGTTTAGAATTAATTGAATTTTTACATATGGATCTGTAGAATAGAAGAGTACGTGGAATAATTAAATACATACATCTAGCTGGTAGCTGCCACATCTCTCCCAATCCCAATCTAATTTAAATTAATACTGGCTCTGTGTCATTAAACTAGCAACAGAATGTCATCCACAAAGCTGCCAAAGGTAGACGCATTAAACTTGAACAAAAAAGTCTGTCATTTATTGCATCGATACAGGGAGAATACTATGTGTTGAATTATATACTTGCACAAGTCTTACACAATTTAACCTCTTTGACAATGATGTCAGACTGGAGTTAGTGGTCAATAGCTCCAGGACTTTAGCTAATCTTTATATTGATACCCAAGTTATCCAAGTTAACCATAACTGAGCCATATTTATTGGTGAGAAAACAAATGCAGGTTCAGTGCTATATAACAAAACAATTCCACCCAAAAATTCTTACAAAGCCTGTTGCACTAAAAGTTTTATTCTAAGATTCTCCATCTGGGGCAAAATCTTGAAGCTGTTATAACCAATAGATGTGATTCCACATCACCACTACATACAATACATGAAGAAGACAATGCTGGCACCTGAGCCCTGTGAAACAATGTAAAGGCCATTAGTGGGCCCTGTGGAACAATGTTAGGGGCATCATAGTCAGGAGGAAAGCAACTGTTATGGCTGTGCAGTGAGAACTCCCTGGATCCCACATGGACCACTGAGGCCAATTTTTTCACCTTGACTGCAAACGGCTATTGGTTACATAATGAAGGTGGAACACAGATTGATTCACCAATATAATACGAGGTTTCCTCCACAAGACTTACAGCCCTTTGCTCTTCACATTCAAACCATGCATTTCAGAGGACAATAAAACATGGAAAATCACAGGAGCATTAATGGACCTGACCACTGTCTAAATGGCCAATATGTTATCTTCTACAAATGCTGAAAATGATAAGTGCAGTGCTCCAGAAAATAGTCTATTATATCTTTTGAAAAAAGTTGCTAGATCTTTTTCCTAGATATTTTATGCCAGTGGTAGTGAGCGTCCTAAAGCCTCTTGCCTGACTGTCCAGCTTGCCCGCAAAACATAAAGCTTACTTAGCAGGGGGATAATCCATGACCAACCTAACTGTCCTTGAACTGTGGAGCTACACTACACAAGATCACATTTATTTATTTATTTATTTATGATTTTATTCATTTATTCATTCATTCATGCATTTACTTATTTTTGTACTAAAGAAATGATTTGTTACAAAAAAATAAGTAACAGAAAAGAGCTCCTGTCACAGCAGCGAAAGACACCTAAGGGAGGAAGTCCTACAGTTTTTGCCTTTCTATTTGTTGGCCTCCTGCTCCTACTGCCCATGACCTCCAAAGACAATGAATCGGGTAGGTCATAGGTGGACAGGGGGAAAAAATCAAAAATTTCAAAAGTGAGAGTCTAGTACACAAAGAGGATTGGCAATGGTGTGAGGTAAGGATATATGCATTTTTTATTGTTACTGGCAGACAACCATATCTTTTGCATGGGTGGGGGCTGGTAAATCCTCAGCTGTGTCGGATTTTGCTGAACATGCCTGTCTTTATCACACTGGTTTCAGACTCCATATCCTTCAGAAAATGCATGCTAATGCAAAACCTCTTCTAGCAAATTTCTATGTTTATAAGAAGAATATTTAAAATCTGGCCCTAATTTTGCCCCCTTCCAATTATTTTTCCCATTGTCCAGGTTGCTTGTGCTAAGAGATTAAGAAGCATGCCCCCTATATTTTTTATCCTGTAAAACCACTGAGGATTACAGTCAGTCAAAAACACCAAACATTGCAGCTTCTATCCAGAAAAATATTTGTCAATGCAAACTCTGTTATTCTATATAAAATGGTGTTTTTTTCTTTGGAGGGATATCACTAATGGCTGCTTTTTGCTCATTATTCTAAATTTGCGGGATTACTGTGATTTTGCAAAGGGGAAATTGGAATACATCATGCAGCTACTGTTTCCATAGAATGAAGCTGAAATACAGACCATGGATGTCATGTTTAATTATAGCTAATGGATGGAGGTGGGAGCTGTCTTTAGAATGTAATTACTCCTCTTGTTTACTTGTTTTAAAGAATCACTGTCTGGCTGTGCTAGACTGTTGCACATTTGCAGGATTACTACCATTTATGAGATGCAGCTTGTAATGATTAAATGTGCGGCTTCTGTTCCCATGGAACAAAGCAGAAATACATTTTTCTTGCAGGTTTGGGAGTGGCTTTGAATGTCTGATGGTGAGAGAGGAATGTCCATATGCAGCAAGGTAACTGCTGCCCCCCACAGCACCCCCACCATGTATGCAACCTCAACTGGTACTAATGAACCTGTCTAAAACATTATGGCCCTGTGGTAGCAGGAGCAGGGGTGACAACAGCCCCTCAGTGTACGTTTTACCACCTGTCTTTATACAAAAGTAATGGAGGGTGTGAATGGTTGGCTAGAGGGCATAGGTAAGTTTGCTACTGCAGACCTGTGGGATGTTTAAAGTAAGTTTTGCGAAATGCAATACATGGCTATGATTTGTAACTGTAATTGCAGTTGAGGGACTGTCTGCAGAAAGTAACTTGCCCTCTTGTTTTCTTATTTTATACAGTCACTATCTAATTTTGTTAGAATGGTGAGCATTTCTAGAGATAACATAATTTCTGTGAAGCAACCTAGTGTACTTTAATTCGTGGCTACTCTTTGCATAGAAGTTGACAGAGCTGGAATACAATACATGGCCATTTTTTATCAGAAAAATCTGAAGTACATATAGAAGTAGCTATAACTGCTGAGTGGGGTTTGGAACTGTCTGTTGAAAGTAAATAATGTCTTGTTCTTGTTCTTCTGTTTAAACAGCCAATATCGACTTTCAGGACTAGTGTGTATTTGTCTGAAGTAAGATGAAATACTGAACCAGACATCTGACATATACACAGACAATAAAAAAATAAATAAATAAATATAAATAAGTAAATAAAATAAATAAAAAGTTAGGGTTGTCTGTAGAGGAGAATAACTAGCGGCCTGCTATTGCTTGCTCATTATTTTGGCTTTTCAGGACTCATGTGAAACACAAGAAATAACTTGGACTACTTTTAATGTATGACACAAATCCCAATACCAAACAGAAGCAGGACCCAAAGACTTTAAGTCGAGTAGTTCTTTCAAGTACTTTATTGTAAAATCCAAAACACAATCCACATAAAGTGCTTTTTATCTTCTGAATGTAAAAATATAGGGTTGTATGTTACAACACACATTTTATGGCTTTTAATAGATAAAATCAAGAGATGCTTTAGATAAGAAGACCCTTTGCATCTAAAGGAAAATATAATGCATAGAAATTTATTTAAATTTATTTATACTTATTTTAAGGTTAGAATTTTCCAATTTTGTTTCAAATGTATGCTGTGTGCTAAACTGTCATCAGTAGAAGTAATATAGCACAATATGTATGGTCACTAAACATATGTAAGGAGTGGAATGTGACCTTGTAAAAGTTACCATGTACCGGGTTTTGTAACTTTGTTTAAAGGCTACATCCTACGGTAATTTCATTGGGTGACTGGGATCATATGACTTGTAGAACCGGCATTTAAACCATTTTTTAGTATTTTTTCACATCTGAAGAAGTCTTTACATTGAGAAGACGAAAAGCACTTTATGTGGATTGTGTTTTGGATTATACAATAAACTACTTGAAAGAACTACTCAACTTAGAGTCTTTGGGTCCTGCTTCTGTTCGATATTGGGATTTGGGTCATATTCAATACTTTTAATGTATGGCAACTGTTTGTGTGAACTACATTAAATGGCCGTCCTCTTCCATCACAATCAGATGTCTGAACTGTACACAGAAAGTACAGTTGTGTACACTTACCATAAATGTAGATGTTCGAGTGTATTCACTGTTGCAGTCATCACACTTGGGTTATCCCTGCCAGAGTAGCCCTTAGTCAGCCCGAATACCAGAGCCTTAGTATTTCTGCGTCGGTTGCCGTCACTCCAGGATTGACATCAGGTCGTCAGTAGTATAAAATAAGGCAGCCGATGCCATTACATCAGTTTTTCTTACCCTAACTGTCAGGAGCCCCCAAAAGGGAGCTAGGTTATGGTGGAAGAACACCACCAGTAGAAAGTAAATACCAAAAATTCCTTTTAAGGAGAGAGAGAGAGTGAGAGAGAGACAGATACAAGGGGGATGGAGGGAAACCAGGACTGCAACAGTGAATACACTCGAACATCTACATTTATGGTAAGTGTACACAACTGTACTATGTTCTTCGTGTTTCACTGTTGCAGTCATCATATTTGGGTTGATTGGTGGAGGCAGTCAAAAAGGCTGGGGGCTGGCTAGGATGCTCTGCAAGACTACGGTGGCAAAGCCTGCCCCAGATTTGGAGAAGATAGGCAGGTGGTAATGCTTGGTGAAGGTATGAACTGATGTCCATATTGCAGGCTCTAGGATTTCCCTGGTGAGGACCCCTCTGAGGAAAACTGCAAAGGTGGAGGTTGCACTGGTAGAATGTGTCCTGACCTCCCTTAGGGGGAGGTTTCCCATGTTGCTTGTAGCAGAAATGGATGCAGTGTGCTATCCATTTGGAAATGATTTGTTTGGATATAGCTTTGCCCTCTGCTCCTGCAGCAAAGCTGACTAACAATTGATCAGTCTTTCTAAACAATTTAGTCTAGATAGACTCTGTGCTATCTGTGCACATCTAGAGAGTGCAGTATCCTTTCCCCCTTGTTTTGTGGGTTAGGAAAAAAGCTAGGCAAATTAATGGATTGGTTGAGAGCCACACTGGACACTACTTTTGGCATGAAGGATGGGTTGGTCCTGAGGGAGACCCTGTCAGCATGGAAAATGATGAAGGGCTCTAGAGCCATTAGTGCTTGTAGCTCAGATACTAATTTTTCTGAAGTGATGCCCAGAAGCAAGGCTGTCTTCCAAGAGAGAAACTTTAACTCTGCTGAAGCTGCTGGTTCAAAGGGAGGCAGGGTGAGCTTTTCCAACACAAAGTTTAGGTCCCAAGCTGGGAATGTTTGATAAGAGGATGTGAGAAAAGAGGTGGCTCTGTGCTATAATGAGCAGAGATAGCGGAGGCATGAATTTTAATATAAGAAAAGGATACACCCCTGTGTAGTAGGTCAGCAGGATGAGAGGTAGGGAGGGCTGTGCCATCCCAGTTCTCTTAGCATGGATCCAGGTGCAAAACCTTTTCCATTTGTCAGCATAAGACTTTCTAGTGCTAGGGTATCTGGCCTCACGTATAACATCTACATACACACATACAAATGTTTCAAGCATGGGCATTAAAGCCCTGCTAGCTTGCCAATATGCCAAAACACTTGTTCCCATAATAAATGTCCAGGTAGTTCTTAAAAATATCTAAACTAGTACTTGCTTTAATGTAATTTGGTAGTCTGTTCCAAGCATCAGCTACTCTGTCAGAGAACCAATTAGCACACTTCCCATTCCTATACAATCTTCTACATAGGTTATCGGACAATTCTCTAGTACTTTTTGATAACCTCAAACATAGGTTCATAGGTAGGTACTAGGCTATTGGCCCTAGGGCCTATATAAGCCTAGCCAAAAAATGTAGCCTGGCTTTCGCCACCCAAGAAAATTATTTTCCTGTGCCCCTGTCGAGCAGAGCCACAGAAGTGATCCCTGGGATGAATTTCCTATTTCCCATCCAATCATCAAGATTTTTCTTGAAGAGTGCTAATGAGAAGCTCTGTTTGACATAGATAGGTAGTCTGTTCCAGAGTATGGGAAGTCTCTGGGATATAAATCTATCCCTCCAGCATGTTCTGCTTATTGTGGTGATAAGGTTTAGGTCCCTAGAGTGTGTAGCTCGGAGGGATTGGGATTTCTTTAAGTGGGCCATATCCAACAGCTCTGGGTTTGACATAGCTTTGTATGTTAGGCAGAGATCACTGCTGAGTAGGTGATATGTGATGGAGTAAAGCTGTAGTTTTTTGAGACAGTCTGCGTAGGGCATCTGTTTGAGGCCAGTATCCTCTTTGTGAGGTATTTCTGTGGTCTTTCCAGTTGTTGTAGATGTCTTGTGAGGTACATACCGAAAGGGGCGTTGTACTCTATAATGGGTCTAATGAGTGATAAGTAGAGGGGAACAATGACCTCTTTTTTTCCTGGATGAGAATCCTTTTGTGATGAGATGAGCCACGTAGAAGGATTTCCTGACCACTGTGGGGATGTGATTATCAAAGGAGAGACTACTGTCCACCTGTGTCCCAAGGTCTCATCACATTTTCAGCATTAAGTAGACTACCAGCTATGTGGTAGTTCATGGGTACAGAGTTTTTACCAAAGAGGATGACAATACACTTTTTGGCATTGAGCTTCAGGCCATGGCTTTGACACCAGGTATCTGTCTCAGTGAGGCCCTTTTATAGTATGTCCACATTGTTAAGAGTTTCGATTATGGCTCCTAGTTTGCAGTCATCTGCAAACTTTGTTAGCCAAAGACCTTCTGTGTTAGCCTGCACTTCAGAGAAGTAGATACCAAACAGGAGAGGATCCAGGACTGAATCCTGTGGTACTCCTCTTGTCACTGGTCTGAAGTCGGATTTGGAATCCGCTACTTTCACAGTGTGGGTTCTGTCTGTGAGCCGGTTGTCAACCCATCTTGTGACATAGGGATTTATACCTAGTTTAGTGAGCTTATCTATAACTCCAGAGTGAGGGATGGTGTTGAAAGCCTTGGTGAGATCTAGATAAGCTGTGTGAACCACTTTACCCTCATCTATGGCTTTGGTGACTGCTTCAAAGAAGTCAATCAGGTTTAGGAGACATGATCTGCCTTTTACAAATCCGAACTGGGTAGGGTCCAGAGTTTGGAGATTACCAATGTCTTTGTTTATGAGATCCACAATGATACATTCCATGGCCTTGCAGACCAGGCTCATCAGGCTTATGGGGCGGAAGTTCCCGGGGTCCGTTGTGGAGTGGGATAACCATCGCGGTGTGCCATTCAGTGGGTACAAAGACTGAGGTGAGGCTATGATTGAACATGGTACTTAGGTAGGGTGCCAGTTCATTCTGTAGTTCATGTAGAACGCAGCCTGGGATATTGTCAGGTCCCATGGATGCTGTGTTCTTGGCTTTGAAGAGTGTGTTTTTTACCTCTGCAGCCGTGATTATAGGAACTTTGTATTCTTCCGGTATAGAGATGGACCCTCTAGGGGGTGAGAGGGGGATAAAGTTAGCACTGAACCTATCTGCCAGGATGCTGGCAATATCAGTTGGTTCTGTATATTTAGTGCCATTGTGCTGTAACTCAGAGCAGATCTGAGTGTTCCCAGAGGTAGTTGTCCCTAAATGCCCTATATACCTGAATAAGATCTCCTCTTAAATATCTGTAAGAGACACTGTACAAGTTCAGATATTTTAGTCTTTCATAATAACTTAGATTTTCACATCCATGTATGCCCTTAGTATATTTCTGCTGTACTTTTTCCAGTTTATTCATGCTTGTTTTCCAATAAGGTTTCCATATTGTTATTCCATACTCAAGTTTGGGTCTAATGTAACTACCAAACAATGACTTCATTATGTTTGATTTCATAGACTTTATAAATCTTTTTATAAAACTTATAGTTCTATAAATATCATTAGCCAGTTGGCTGATATGATTAGAAAACCTCATAGCTGAATCTACCCATATACCCAGGTCCTTAAATGAGTCTACAGTTTCAATCACTGTGTGCTGTATTAAATATTCACCTTTCAGTTTATGTCTCCCAAATCTCATATGCTTAGTTTTTGATGTATTTATCAACATATTATTCTCCTGTGCCCAAATGGTCAATTTAGTCAAATTATTTTGCAGACATGCCTTATCTGCAACACTTGTAATCAGTTTACCCAATTTCAGGTCATCAGCATATAGACTGTAGAACACCTCATATTAAAAAGTAAGGTCTGAAAGATACAGTCTAAACAAGTAAGGGCCTAGTACAGAGCCCTGTGGGACACCTCATCTAGAACCTGCTTGCTGAGATTGGCAGCTTGTGCAGTGGTCAGGGAATAAGCCAGGCTGCCAGATTCAGGGTCTGCAATTGGGAATGCATGAATTCTCCTTCCCTCTGGGTCAGGAGTGTTGGGATCTGAGGGAGATGCCATGGTGGCAGTGGTGACAGGCTGTGCAGCAGTGGGTACCAGTGCTGGTGTGGCCAGTCTGGGGCAATTAGGATTGTCCTCAGTTTTTCCTCCCATATTTTGAGCAATACCATTGTAAGGAGCAGTAGTGGGGGAAATGCATATAATGAGAGTTTGACCTACTGGAAAGATAGACCATCCACCTTCCAGGCCTTGCAGTGAGGCTCCCTAGTGCAGAACTTGTTGAGCTGATGGTTGGAGTGGGAAGCAAAGAGGTCGACCTTCGGGGTGCCCCATTTCTGAGTTACAAGGGTGAAGGATGTTCTTCGTGTTTCACTGTTGCAGTCATTACACTTGGGTTATCCTGCTGGCAGGCTACCCTCAGTTGGCCTGAATTCCAAAGTCTAGGTCCAGTGTCGGTTGCTGTCGCCTCTTCCCTGACGTCAGTGTGCCAGGGGTATAAAAGATGCAGCCAACGCCATTTTCTTCAGTCTTTCTTGCCACACGGTGCCCAAAGCATAAGCAGTTCGCAAGTGCCGGTCAGCCGACTCCTGAGATTTTTGTGTTCGAATTTCAGATCCGAAGTATTCATTAAAAGCTAAGTACCCTGTTGGGGAAACTTTTTTCTTGCTCCAGACTGATGTCAGAAAAAGTTAATAATTGTATTTCTTGTGGGAAGCAAATACCTCATAAGGACTTTCATTCTTACTGTATTCCTTGCCTAGGCCCTGACCACGACATTGCTAGTTGTCGGTTTTGTGCTAGATTTAACCAATGCACTATTATGCGTTGGTACGATTTTGCATTACACTATTTTGGTGGAAGATTTAATTATACCATGTCGTTGGATAGCCATCCAACTACCAGAATTCACAAGAAACACTAAGAAAAAGAAAAGGACAGGCATCCGAGGTCCAAAACCGACGACAAGGCTTCTTCTAAGCTAGTCACCGGTTCTCAGTGAGGTGCCTTCGCAGCCCCTGATGCCTGCTACTTTAGACCCACAGGCCACTACCGACTCCACATGGAGTCACCTAGGCCACTGGAAGCTCAAGGTATTGGACCTTCGGAGACTATTCCCTCAGATGGGTCCATAGCCGTTGAGCAGGCATCGGCTTCTAAGGGTGTTTTCAGACCAACTCAATTATACATTAAAACGACTTCAGCTTCAAAGGCAAAGACTAAAGCACCCTTAAAGACAAAGAAATAAGTACAACATCCTCATGGACAGGCCTCCATGCCCAAAAAACAGATGCTCAAAATAGCCAAAGACTTAATTACTTTGATCAGGGGTTCCCATCCCCCACCTGATAAAAGGCCTAGGCAAGAGACAGAATATGAATCTTCAGATCAGGTTTCCATTTCATCTGATTCCTCTTCTGATTGGGAATACTGTCTTCCTCCCTTTGAGGATTCCGATGCTGAAGAATCTATCTCTTCAGCCTCTCCTCCTGAGGATTACTCTTTTGGGGAAACCTTTGCATACCATGAGGGAGCTTTTCCACTGGGAGAGCCAAGATTTTTCAGAATCTAAGAAAAGGCTCAGAGACTTCCTTTTACTACCACAACACAGACCCCTAGCTATTCCACCTGTGTTAGACATCGTTGATGATGTATTTTCAGAGTCCAGTCTGACCCCTGACTCCTTACCTCCAGCTCCTGTTAAGCCGGACAGGTACTACAGGGTTCCTGACTCACATAAATTCCTTTTCAAAAGCCCTGCTGCTGACCCAGAAACTGTCAGGGTCCCAAAGGGGTCAAGGCTTCCGCTGCCAAAAACCCGACCCACTCTGACAGGGATTCTAGGGCGTTGGACAGATGGGGAAAAAAAGATTTACACTTCCGCTACCTTGGCTATAAAGGCTTTAAATTGTCAGTTTCATATGCTCAAATATCAGCAATATATTATGTCACTGCTTAAACAGAAAATGTTGATAAATTCTGAATGTGCAGAAAACAAAGAAATGCAAGATTTATTGCATGCAGCTGAACAAGTTGGAAAGCATACTTTGCAATGTGGTTTTGATTCGTTGAAGGCCTCCTGCAGAGCCACTGTTACGGGTTCTGTCATCAGGAGGCATGCTTGGTTAAAGGAACAAAGTCTGCCTGATCATGTCAAAGCAAAATTATTAGATGCCCCATTATAGCATGATACTTTGGTGGAAGAGGTGTTAAAGAAAATGGAGGACAAAGCTAAATCTATGCAAACGGTTAAGGATTTCTTACAGGTTCAGCCTCCAAGATTTAGCAGACACTGGCCTACAAAGAATTGGTCCCTTCCAATGTCAGACAGACCACAAAGGGGTAGATACAGATGCCCAAGAGGCAGATCCCAGCCCCAAGGTTCATACAGGTCTAAACAATGGGGTACTTTACCTCCAAAAGTGGAGAAGCAAATCACAACCATACAGGAAACAGTCCCAATGACTTCCCCCTGCCTGCACCAAGCACTTATCTTCTGGCAGCACCTTTAGGGGGAAAACTAGCACTTTTTTCTCAAAACAAGCACATAATAACCCAGGACAAAAGGGTCCTAAACATAGTGTCACTTCCATACCCTGCCAAGGACAAACGGTTGGCCAGACCTGCCAAAACATCAATGGGCAGAGGCACAAAAGCAAGTCTCATCCCTCATGGACACGAGGGCCATTCAACAAGTACCAGAGCAAGAGAAGGGACAAGGATTTTATTCAAGACTGTTTTGGTACCAAGAAAGGACAAGACCTGGAGACCAATACTGGACCTATCTATTCTAAACACATTTCTGGATATACCAAAATTCAAAATGTTAACTCTACAGCAACTTCTGCTCATGCTGGGCAAGAAGGCATGGCTTGTGACTTTAGACCTAAAAGAGGAATACCTGCATGTCCCAATCAGACAAACATGCAGAAGATACCTCAGATTCAAAGCTGGCTCAATGTACTACCAATTCTCTGCACTGCCCTTTGGCTTATCTACTGTGCCCAGGGTCTTCACAAAGTGCTTGGCACCAGTAATTGCATTTTGCAGACAAAGAGGAATACAAATATATCCTTACTTGGATGACTGCCTCATTCAAGCAGAGAACAAGGACATTCTACTACAGCATCTGGCGTTTGTAAAGCGATTTCTAACAGGCCTAGGGTACACAGTCAACGAAAAGAAATCAAAACTAGTACCCTCTCAAGAGATAATATTCCTGGGTGCAAGCTTAAATACAACTGCCCAGATGGCTTATCACACGCCAGACAAACAAAGGCAACTGACTACCTATTTCAACCTGTTGGCAACAAGGGCCCAGTTATCTGCAAGAAAAATTCTGCAGGCTTTGGGCTTCATGGCATCCTGCATTCTACTAATTCCATATGCGAGACTGCATATGAGGAAACTTCAGTGGTACCTAAAAAGTGTTTGGACTCAACATTGCCACAGCCTGGAAACAATAATTACCCTCATTCCCTGCCTGCAACAGGAGTTTCATTGGTGGGCGAAGGCTTGTCACCAGAACAAGGGACAGCCATTCACTTTACCCCCAGCCAGGCAGACATTAACAACGGATGCATCAGATTATGCCTAGGGAGCCTACATGGTAGGAAGATGTATTCAAGGCACATGGTCCGCAAACCAGAAGCATCTACATATCAATCAAAAAGAGATGCTAGCTGTTCAGAATGCCCTGACAGCCTTCAAGGACCTACTTCATCCGGGACAACTACTGATAAAGACAGACAACACCACGGTCATGTGGTATATAAACAAGCAGGGAGGCACTCATTCTTACCCCCTTTGCAGAGTAGCCATGACTTTGTGGGACACAGCATTGACTTACCAAGTACATCTGCAGGCACAGTTCCTGCCAGGAAAGATAAATACTCTGGCAGATGAACTAAGCAGAAACCTCATGGATCCCCACGAGTGGAAATTGGATCCACAAGTCTTCGGCATGATAACAAGGAAATGGGGATGCCCGGATATAGATCTATTTGCCTCTCCTCACAACTACCAACTAAAAAGATTCTGCACGAGGACTTATAACAGACAAGCATGGAAAGTGGATGCCCTATCTTTCATCTGGAAAAGCTTAGCAGTATATGCCTTTCCTCCACTGCCTCTCCTCCCCAAGGTACTCCTAAAGGTCAGACAAGAGAATCCAAAGATGATACTGATTGCCCCAGACTTACCCCACCAGCACTGGTACCCAATCCTAAGGAACTTGTCTCAATGCCTGGCTTGGACCTTGCCTCAAATACCTCATCTACTATCCCAACAAAACAATGAGATCCTGCACAGCCAATTAAAGACCTTAAATCTGGCAGCATGGTGGATAATGTAGTGATACAAAATGCGCCTCACACTAAAGCTGTAATGGATGTCATTTTGGAGACCAGAAGGCCTAGTACCAGAAAATCTTACACTGGAAAATGGAAGAGATTCTGTGCTTGGAACCAGGCACAAGGAATTGGTACAGCTGTACCAAATATTCCTAAGATTTTGCAATACTTAACTGAGATGCTGGACAAAGGCCTATCCTTTTCATCAATTAAAATTCATGTCTCTGCCATTTCAGCTCATTACAATACAGAGCCACCAATCTTTTGTCATCCCTTGTTAAGGCAGTACCTCAGAGGAGCCAAAAACGTAAGGCCTCCAAGGAGATCACCAATACCTGCATGGGACCTCAATTATGTTTTGGAAAAACTCACCCTGCCTCCTTTTGAGCCAGCTGCTACAGCTGATATAAAGTTTTTATTGTGGAAAACAGCTCTGCTCCTAGCAATAACCTCTGCAAGATGAGTCTCAGAACTACAGACACTCATGGCTGTGGAACCCTTTATCATTTTTTATCCAGACAGGGTTTCTCCGAGGACAAACCCGTCATTTATGCCTAAGGTAGTGTCCAGTGTGGCCCTTAACCAAACTATTCATCTGCCTACTTTTTATCCAAATCCACAGAATAAGGGGGAGAGAATTCTACATTCTTTGGACATACACAGACAGCTACGCTTCTACTTGAACAGAACCAAAGCCTTCAGAAAGACAGAGCAACTAATAGTGGCATATGCTGCAGGATCACAAGGAAAAGCTATCTCAAAGCAGACTATTTCAAAGTGGATAGGCCACTGCATTAGTTTCTGCTATTCACAACATGGCAAGCCAGTGCCTAAGGGCATTAGGCTACATTGAACCAGAGCAGCAGCCACCTCGGCAGCCTTCCTCAGGGGAGTACCAACCAAAGACATTTTAGAGGCTGCTACCTGGAGTTCAGTGCACACCTTTACAAAGCACTATCATTTACCTCTCTACTCTAAATCTAGGGCAAGCTTTGCCACTGCAGTTCTGCAGGGCATCATAGCCGCTCCTAATGCTATTTAGCTCCAGCCTCCCAACCTTAGCTTTGGGATTCAACCCAAGTGTAATGACTGCAACAGTGAAACATGAAGAACATAGTACAGTTGTGTACACTTACCATAAATGTAGATGTTCGAGTGCATTCACTGTTGTAGTCCAGGTTACCCACCCACCATCCCCCATATTTTTGCTGCAACTTATCTGCTCTTCTCTAACCTATACAACCTATGTGGTGTATTTGCTTGTTGATGAAGGTATTATATATATTTTGGTGCATGCTTGTTTTATTGGCATATTTTTAGCCTACCCTTTTGGGGGCACCTGACATTTGGGGCAAGAAAAACTGATGAAAATGGTGTTGGCTGCATCTTTTATACCCCTGGCGGACTGACGTCAGGGAAGAGGCGACAACAACTGACGCCAAACCTAGACTTTGGAATTCAGGCCGACTGAGGGTAGCCTGCCAGCAGGATAACCCAAGTGTAATGACTGCAACAGTGAATACACTTGAAAAGCTACATTTATGGTAAGTGTACACAACTGTACTTTCTTTGGTCTAGCTGCCACTCATATGGGTCCAGAAGATTTCTGCTTAAGTTTTCTGCCAGAGTTTAGAGTCTGGCAGGAATTGTGCTAACAGGTGTAGTTGCATGGCTGAGGCCATGTGCCAAAGGGTCGTGGCGGGTCTGCACAGAGGGTACAAGTGGGTCCCTCCCTGCTTGTTGATATACTACATCACAGTGGTGTTGTCTGTTTTGATTAGTAGAGCCTCCGGGGAGAGGAGGGGTCTGAAAGCTGTCAGTACGTGCTGGACAGCTGACATCTCTTTTTGGTTGATGTGCAGATGTATCTGATGTGGCTCCACTGGCCCTGTATGCACCTGCCATCCAGGTATGCACCCCAGGCATAGTCTGATGCATCTGTGGTGAGGGTCTGGGCAGCATGGGGTTGTGAAAAAGATAGTCCCTTGTTGTGGTAGCATGCTGCTACCCACCAAAGAAAATCTTTCCTTAAAAAGGTATCATTGGTATAAGAGTTTCCTGGTCCTGAGACTGTTGACACCAAATGCTTTTTAGGTACCATTGTAGTTTCTTCATATGCAGTCTGGCATATAGAATAAGTAGAATGCAAGAAGCCATGAACCCCAGATCTTGCAGGATTTTCCTTGCGGACAACTGGGATCTGGTGGCTAGTTGAGAGAAATAGGCTGTCAGGTAGGTTTGCTTTTCTGGTGTAAGGAATGCCATCTGGGATGCTGTGACCAGGCTTGCTACCAGGAATATAATTTTTTGGGTGGGTACTAGTTTGGATTTCTTTTCATTGATAGTATAACCTAGTTACGTCAGTAGGCCCTTTATAAAATCCAGGTGCTTGAGCAGCTTTTCCTGACTGTCTGCCTGAATCAGGCAGTCTTCTAAGTATGGGTAAATTTGAATGTTTCTTTGCCTGCATAAAGCAATGGTGAGAGCCAGACATTTTGTGAAAACTCTGGAAGCAGTGGATAAGCCAAAGGGAAGCACAGAGAACTGAAAGTGCAGTGATCCTGCCCTGAAACATAGATATTTTGTGCATGATTCCCTGATTGGGATGTGTAAGTAGGCCTCCTTTAGGTCTAGGGTGGCTAACCAAGCATCCTTGGAGAGCATAGGTAGCAGTTGCTGGAGGGTCAGCATTTTGAATTTCAGTATCATCAGAAAGGTGTTTAGAATGGATAGATCGAGGATGGAGTGCCAGGCACCCTCCTTTCTGGGTACCAGGAAGAGTCTGGAGTAGAAACCTTGGCCTATCTGTTCTGCAGGAAAGTCCTCTATTGCCCTTATAGAAAGCAGGGAAAGGACTTGCTTTTTAGCCTCTGCCCACTGGCCTGGGGGAAGATCTGGGAACCATTTTGGGGTTGGTAGAGTGGGGAAATAAAATTTGTATCCCTTGGACACTATGTTGAGGACCCAGCGGTAACTGGTAATGGTGGCTAAAGTGCTTGCATGGAAGGAGAGAGGCAAGTGCAGGTGGGCAGAGGGAGGGAGTGGAAGTGGAGAGCCATTGTGAATTTTTAGCATGAGGGGGTGGCTTAGCACACCTTGGTTTTGAAGAGGAGTAACTCCATTGCTTAGATCTCTGCATTCCCTGGGGCTGCTGTCTGGGGGGCCTGCTTCCCTGGGGTCTGGGCTGAGCT
>NC_056751.1:556169439-556171939 GCF_019279795.1 Protopterus annectens | reverse complement strand
TACGTCTCTCCACACTACAATTAGTGCCCTCAGGAGCCATTTCTCCCCTATCTCACCCAGCATCTTTATCATATCTGCTTTCACCTCATCTGAGCCTGCTGCTTTCTCTGACTTCATCTTCCTTAGTGCTATCCTTACTTCTTCTAAGGTGAGCTCCACTTCTTCTCTCATTGTAGGCTGTTTCTGGGGCAGTACAGCTTCTGTGGGGTTTTCTTCATTCAGAAGCTGCTGGAAATACTCCTTCCATCTACCTTTGATGTCCTGTGGACTGGTGTGCAGGTTGTTGCTGGCATCCCTTTTGAATGGTATCTGACTATCTTCTTTATCTTTCTGTCTTTGCCTTACAACCTGATATAGTTTCTTTGTGCCCCTTAATGAGTCACTTTCCAGAAGTTGGTAGAGTGCCTCCAATATATATAGACTGATAGATATATAGATATATAGTATACACTGTATACATTGCAATTTTTCTTTGTTAGTATCAGGCACCTGTTTGTGGTTCCTTAATACTCAGGCTCCAGATCAGTCATTTTACATTAAGATGATCAAAGTCTGCACTCTTGTGCCAAAAGAGGGCTGATTTCACCTATCAGAACTGGGAACTGCTGGTAGAAAGCTCATTGTGTGCTTACCAGATTGTCCTTTGGGCATAGTTAGTGTAAAAGTTTACACAAAAAATCAATAAAGAGCTAGCAAAGTGGACAGATACCAACCACTTTAATAAATATACCACAACAAATGTTAAAATCACATAAAATAAAAATAAAATAAGTGAAAAGATGAGTGCTTTCGTACCAATACAAGATACTTCTTGAGATCTGATGAAGCACCTTGTATTGGTGCGAAAGCGCTCATCTTTTCACTTATTTTACTTTTATTTTATGTGATTTGAATATTCATTGTAGTATATTAATTAAAGTGGTTGGTACCTGTCTACTTTGTTGGCTCTTTATTGAACTTTGGTGTAGATTTTTCTAGTTAAGCCAGCTGTTTGCTCCTTAGTTTGGTTTGCTTTCTTCTTTAGTGTAAAAGTTTCATTTTTTCTGATCGTATATAAACCTCATGTTTGCACGAAGCTGCTCTTCATGCAACACCAGTTACTGGTGCCTTGTACATATGCAATCACCAGACACTGAAATTTCCCTATAAAAAACACTTCAGAACTTTACCTCAGTCCCACATTACTCAATGGGGCAACTAGTTTGCATGGTGAGCAGCACTCACACATTTTGTTGGGACCATTTAGGTCTACCTTACCTTATTACAGCACCCAGGCCTATCACTGCTCAGAAAGCATCTGATTTGGATGCTGGGCAGCATCACTGATTAGGGTTAGCTGCAGATTATACCAAGTAAACACCGTTCCTTCATCTGTTACAAACACCCTCCACTCCTATCCCTTGCAAGTACACATTAGGGCCTGCAACCATGAATGGGCACTTTCCTGCTATTTGTGCATCCATCTTGGTGGACATGGGCATCCTGAGCCAATGTAGCAATTGCCTTATGTACACTGACAACCACAGAATTCTCAAACAGACAAATACACTATGTGAGAGGTGGAGTTACACATTGATACTGGAGGCTAAACTCTCACATACAGACACAAAAAACAACAAACAGGTTTGTCAGTGACTCACACATACATTACTCGCTGCACCTATAAAAGTCCACACACATAGACCCACATATGTGGAGGTGCTCGCATGTAACTTATCCGAACCTCAAAGGCCTCTCAGGTGCAGTCCTCTGAAACTCCGTATGCACACAAACAAGACAATTCCCCTCACAACCCATAAAGCCACCTTTTACAGTGACTCAGTTACCAAGCCTATAAAGTGAAACACTCCAAAACCCAATATTTTGGTCATAGGAGACTCCATTGTGAAACACACTGATGTCTCTCTTGCCAAGGTGGATAAGGAGAAGGTTGTAGTTAGCTGCCTGTCAGGGCCAGAATCTGCTAGATCACAGAAGCACTCTAGTCACTTATCTCTAAGTACCAATCTGACTCAGTCATAATCCATGTGGGTGTGAATGACTTCAGACATACCTCATTGGACTACATCAGTCAGACATGATTGAGGTCTCAGAATATGTGGCAAAGACAGGTATGCGCCTAGCACTGAGCAGCATTCTACCATCTCCAAGGATGATGCCACAATACCAATAGAAAATGATCGAATTTTAACAATTGGCTCAGCTATTGGTGTCATTCCAAAAGGGTCCAATACTTGTCAGCCTGGGAGGATGTGGATGACAGGCCACACTGCTTTGCCAGGTATGGTCTTCACCTGCCACCTCTAGGCTTTCTGATATTAGCCAAAACATTGTCCACACCTTTAGTGCCTTTTTTGATCATTGCCAAACAGACAAACCTTCCAACATAAAAAAAAGTTGCTCAGGACAAGCTAAATGTGTTACTCTTCAATGATAGAAGTCTCAACAAGAAACTGCACTCCCTAGAAGCTCTCCTCACCCTTGAAAATGCTGACATCTG
>NC_056751.1:556116939-556164439 GCF_019279795.1 Protopterus annectens | reverse complement strand
GATGAGCAAGATTATAAATTCATAGAGCCAAGCTTCTGTCAGCCCAGGCTGACTTTATTTTATGACATGATCAACAACATTGGTAACAAGGAGATCCCATAGGATACAGAACATCTAGTCTTATGTGATTTCGGGTCTTAGCACCCCCACTATTTTTTTGTTTTGTCCTTGATTCCTGAGAAAAGAGGTTAAGAGGTATGTGTGGACACTTTGCAGGCAGGACTCGGCTAGTATCTATGTGTTGGTATGACATGGCTTTAAATTTAATTACCACAGCCCTTATTTTATTTTATTTTTTATTTTAAATATTATTGCAACTGCACATTTGAACAGGACACAGACACAGCTGGTTATGGGGGCTCTCTATGGACACAAATGACTGATCATACTGTCATAATCAAGTTGCAGTCATTAATCAGGACTAGTGTACATTTTATTTTTTATCACAAATAGACATCTTGAGGTGTCCACAGTCAAACTAGCTAACTGGATAGGGAGAGAAACTGTCTGTGGATAAAAGTTGCTTACCCCTGATGTCTGATTACTGTTAAAGGGTCACTAATCTGGCATGGGAGTTGCAGTGTCACACAATGTACTGTACTTCCAGAAATCAGTTTAAAAAGTATTACTGCATGAGTGGGGGTGGGTGCTGCAGTATATTTAAGAGCAACATGTTGGCCATAATTTGTTTCAGTTTTCTTCACATCTCCCTGTCACTTTCACAGTGGATACAAACTAAAACTGATGTACTGTAAGTAGCTGGAGAGGGCAGGATGCATATGAGAGGAACCAGTCACTGTCACATTCATGCAACATGTTACCATCTTAGAGCATTTGTCTCCCTAGTTGAGATCTTGGCTGTAACTCCTTCTGTGTGGAGTTCATATGCCACCCTGCTTTCATTCAATACTGAGAAAACATGACACAGGTGAACTGGCATTCCTCCAATTTACTTGTTGGCAAGTTTTCTGTGTGTGTTTGTTATCTTGTGATAGACCTCTGGATATGTGCAGGCATTGGCAGGCACATAAATTGTCTAGGTATGTCTGCATCACTGGCAACCTGCATTTGAATAGTGCCTCAGGCACCTGAAGGGGCTAATGGGTGGATACTAGTTGAATTTCCCATGCTGCTGTGTGCCATTTGCACTGTTTGCTGAGGAGAATTCAGCTTGCAGAAGCCTGTGTTCCTCAAAGGGCAGCTATATTAGAGCTCAGATGAGTCGTCACAGAGGCAATTATTTACAGAAAATCTTATTATATCAGCCAGTAATCAAAGAATGAAAGCTCAAACTCTTATGTAAATATATAAATGTCTAAATATATTGTTGTGCTTTTTGTCCTGCAAGAACTTAAAGGGACTTACAGTCACTTGAAAAGTGTGTAAAAAAATGATCTGCTCCATTTGTCAAATATGATAGGGAGAGCACTGCTTTGTTTCATGGTACATTTTGTAATCCATAAAAAGAGCACAGGAAGTCCGAATGGAGAGATGAAATGTCAGCAAGCAAGGGAGAGTAGTATTGCTGAAATTGAATTCATCCTCAAGTCTTGGTGAGTGCCTTCACGAGGTGGACCATGGTTTTCACAAAATCTCACCAAGGCGACACTGATATATAGGCTGTATTTATATAGCATATATCATGGACAGAAGGAGGTTAAAAATAAAAAAAAAGACAGCTGGGTGCACAAGGCCCAGGATAAAAAGTGCCCAATCCTGGTAGACACGCTGGTGCCAGGACTGGAAAAAATGACAGGCCCGGGGGGAGGATGCCCCCCCCCCTGTTATAGAAGGAAGTACTAGTCCACAAAAATCACAAAAACTGGTAGGCCAAAGAAGAGCCATAAAGACAATAAAGTGGACTATTAAGTATAAGAAATAAACTATATGTTGTTACTATTAGGCAAAAAGACCATAATTTCCAGACAAAAGATATACAAAGTGATTTAGAGAGAAATTAGAGGAAAGAAAAATACTTCCACAAGAAAAACTGTCAGAAGCTTCAAATAAAAATTTGTATCCGTTAATACAACAGATTTCTGAAAAACAGTATAAAGATCAAGAAACACTGCTCTGTTTGGAAAAAGAAGCATCTGAGGCAGAGTGAAAATATAAACAACAAAACCTAGAGATCTTTGAAAAATATAAAAAATAAATATGGACATTGGGAAGAAAGAGAGATTTGATATGGTGCATATTTATGCAAAGGAGAAAGCAAACCTAACCAATACAAAAAGAACAGCACCAAAAATATTGAAAGAGAAATACAGGCAAAGGAATCTGGATATGGGAAACTTTACAATACAAAAAATAAGAAGACAAAGAGGAAAAGTAGAAAAGGAGATTAGTAATGAAGAAGTTGAAGAAATATAAACTGAGGTTATGGAGTACCTGCAAAGTGAAGGATTCAGTATAGAAAATCTAATTCAGAAAGCACCACAATAGCAATGGCTATCCAAATTAAGGGGAAACCAGTGGAACGGGAAGCAACTGGCCAGTTGCCATATGAAGATATTTTGGAACCTTCCACAGGAAACCAGTATAAACGTTCACTTGAAGCTGGACAGTAAGGAAAGGAACAGGAAACTGTAGAAACTCTGATGCAGTCAATGTTGAGGAGTGATAGGCCAGTAAGTTCCCATATGACAGAGCAAGGGATGGCACAGGATGAAATTGAAGAGAATGTGCCACAGGATGATGCTACAGAACTTCCTATAGAATGCTCACAGGAAATGGAGAATAAAAAAAATGTGCCCTCAGTTTAGAAGAAAACAAGCTAAGAGAAGAGTTGCTTGATTTAATATAGATAGACATATTAAGATCAGTGAAAAAATAGACTGCAGAAGGTCACTAAAACCCAAAAAGTCAGAAGTTTGATAAAACAAATGAACACAGTAATTAAGACTGTCCATAGAGATCCATGTGATATAACAGAAGTAAACAGGATATATTACTGTGCAGCTAAATTAATAACTGATAAAGTTCTGCCACAAGAACACTGGGTAGTGAGGGAAAGGAAGGGGAGAAATCAAATACCATCATGGAAGTATCGAATAGAGAAAGCTATAAAGCAGGTAAGACAAGAAGTGTCACCGTTAGAAGAATATAGAAGAGGGAACACATCAACAAAAATACTAAGAAAGATAGATGTGATAAATGCAATGTGCAGTATTAGAACAGACCATGATCTATCATGCACTATCACAAATAAGCTAAAAATCTCAGCACAGGCAGAAAAACTTAGAAGATACACAAATAAATATAAAGGAAAAGTACAAATTAAGCAATTTATTGATGACCCAAAAAAGTTCTATAGAGAGTTGGGAAATAAAGTAAAAGGAATTGAAAGACCACCAAAAAAAGAAGAAATACATATATTTTGGAGAAGTATTTATGAAAATACTGCAGAACATAAAGATGTTAAACAGATAAAAGAAATAAAAGAAAGAATAAGAAGTTTAAAGGTATGAAATGGGATGAAGTAACAGCCAGAGAGATTGAAACAAGGTTAAGAAAACCCTCCAACTGGAAAACCCCAGGCCCAGATGCAGTACCTAACTTCTTCTTGTTAAAAGTATTAACATCTTTGCACGAAGATTTAGCTATGAGTAAGAACTATTTATATGCGCACCCTGAACAGGCATCAACCTGGCTAACAACAGGAAAAACAATGCTAAGACTTAAGAGTGAACCTGCAAACTGCCCTAAAAACTATGGACCAATAACTTGCCTTTCGATGACGTATAAACCATACACTGGAACTGATGCCGACAGAGTTTATAGTCATTTAGAAGAAAACTCAATTATGGCAGTAGGACAAAAGGGCAATAAAAAAAGTCATATGAAATAAAGGATCATTTGTTGTTAAATAAAGTCATAGTGGAGAACTGTAAAAGGGGAAGAATTTAAGTATGGCATGGACTGACTTTAAAAAAGCATTTGATAGTATCCCACATTCATGAATAAAGAAGTGCTTAAAAATGTATAACGTATACCCTACATTGATCAATTACATTATAGTGACCATGAAACAGTGGCAGATCACTTTGCAATTATGCCATGATAAAGGACAAATTATTATTCCAGGGATAAAAATTAGAAGGGGGTTATTCCAGGGTGGCTCTCTGTCACCACTGTTATTCTGCCTTGCCCTTAACCTATTAAGTTGTCTACTTAACAGCTTAGGCCATGGCTATAATTTGGCTCCTACAAAACAACAAAGTGTAAAGACTTCTCATATTTTCTTTATCGATTATTTAAAAATGTATTATTTATCTGTGGAAGAACTGAAAGCACAACTGTTAAGTTGTCAGAACTTTTTCAGATGACATAAGAATGTCATTTGGTCTTGACAAATGTGCAAAAGAACCTTTAAAGCAGGAAAACTGCACCACCAAGAAAACATCAGCTTGGGACAAGAATGTGATATAAAAGAACTTGAGCAAGAGGGAGTGTATAAATATTAAAACATGAACAAATGCAAATAAAACAGTAAGGAATACTTCAGAAGACTTAAATTAATCCTGAAAACAGTGTTGACATCTAAGAACAAAATCCAACCAATAAACCAATTTGGTCTTCCTGTCCTAACTTACAGTTATGGAATGATTGGCCCCAAAATGTGTTGGATAGATTAGAAAGGAAAACAAGAAGGGTGTTTCATGCTCACCAAATGATTTATAAAAATCAGTGCATACTAAGATTATATATTTCCCATTCCAAAGGAGGGATGGGCCTACTTGAAATTGATTACATGTATAGATCTGCAATCGTGGGACTCCACACATATCTACTGACCTCACAAGACCCAAACGTAGTGAAAGTTTTGAAACATGAGGAAAATAAATCTAAGATGACTTCTCTGCTTAAGCTAGCAGAAGCAGAAATGGAAATCAGACCAGAAGTAGATAAAAATCAGGCAGCAACTGAATGTGCCAAAAAACAAAAGAAAGAATATAAGGTGAAGGACCAGATGAGGAAGCAAGAAATGTGAAAAATGCATAAATAAAGTTGCAAGTGTAGAAAACTTCTGGAAAAACCTCATGTTGATCAGGAATAAACCCAGGAATGGTTAAGGAGAGGCAAATTCAAACTAAGAGATGAAAGGTTAATATTGGTGGCCCACGACAGTGGGCTATGTACAAGTTGGTCTACAAATTCCATTGAACAAGTGGGAGAAACAGACAAATATAGGTTTTGTAAAACCAAATTGGAAACAGTTGCGCACCTCATTGCTGGTTGTGACATACTAATGGCAGGACTGTATACTGACAGGCATAACAACATGGCAAGACTGCTGCAATGGGGATTGTGCAAACATTATGGCACTGAAGTGGCTGAAAAACACTGGAAACATGAGCCACAAAGCATCATAGAAAATGATGATGTCTACTTCACATGGGATCACCCATTACCAACAGTTCACAAGATAGATGCCAGAAAACTGGATACAGTGGTCCATGAAAAGAAGACAAAAGTAGCATTGATCATTGAAATCACCACACCCAGTGACTACAGTGTGTTGCATACAGAGACACAAAGTCATAAAATATCAGGATTTGCAAGCAGAAACAAGTGCAATGTGGACGGCAGATATCCAGACAGTTCCAATAGTAGTAGAAGCTACGGGTCTTATAAAAAAGAATGTTACCAATACATGTAACCCCATACGAATTGCAGAAGGAGTCATTACTGGGCACATTGTGGGTGCTGCAAACAGCACTTCTGGCTGACATCAATGACTGAAACAGTACTAATTTCATGAACTTTAAACGTACTTTGACTTAGTAATGGGGTCCATTCCCATCATGGTGTTAGAAACTCAAAAGATTTGGAGAAATTAAAAAAAAAGCAAAGAAAAGTAGAAACATCTGGTCCATAATTTGACAGAATTGCTGATTTACTCACTAAATATCTGTGTGTGTGTGTATGTGTGTGTGTGTGTGTGTGTGTGTGTGTATGCTGTGGTCTGAAATCTGGGCTGGTATGTCAGCAACTTGAACAAGGGATGCAACAGGGATACAGCATGACTCCCGGTAATAATGGAATACAATCAAGAAATGTAATGAGAGGTTTCATAAACAGAAACAATAAGAGACACATTAAACATTAAGAGACACAGCTTGTCATGGCAAGGATGAGACCCCAGTTTGGTAGAAGTAAAAATCTTTCTCTCGCACAATACTCACAGACTATCAGGACACAGACATACATCTAAACAATTTACCAGTGATTATAATAAACAGACCTTCAGCTTTCATATCTCACACCCCTATACCTTTATATATATATATATATATATATATATATATATATATATATATATATAAACAAAAAACAACAAGAAGCCAGTTATCAAAGAAAAGCACTGAGTACAAAGTATCCAACAAATGCAGCAACCACTGCATCCACCACGACTGTCATAAAATTAAAACTTTAGTACAATAAAACATTCATCAAGATTAGTGCTTTCGGATAACTCAGTATTCTTCATCAGATCAAACCTTCCATGCAAACAATTCTCTATTTAAAAACTTCACCAGCGAATAAAAATCATTGCAATAGTCTACGCCCCTTTAGGGCTGGTTTGAGAGGTAGATTGCTGATAAACCTAGGTAGCTTATTAGCCTATAAGTTACCTATTCAGTTCATCTCAGCTGTCTCAGTAAGATTCACTAAGTCTCCTCCCCTCGTATTCTCATTAATGATCTGTTGGAACAAGTAGCTGTATGTATGTTTCATCAAAGTTTTGTGCACATGTTTTTTTCCATGCAGTATGTGCACCTGTTGTAAATATATCTTAACCTCACATGTTTTTGTACATCCAGTGAATGGTAAAATATACAAGCTGAGATCTTATGCAGACTTCTGGACCAGAAACGTTATTATGCTGCTTGCTGTGTTTTATGTAGTTCCTTTTATGTTGGCAAGACTAATCACCAGTTTAAGGAATGCATTTCAAAACATACAAGTGACATTAGGTTAAATAATTCGAAGAATCATTTGATGAAACATATACTGGAGAACAATCATCACAGCTTTCACTTCTTGGCCCTACAGGTCATTAATGAGAATACAAGGGGAGGAGATTTAGTGAATGTTACTGAGACAGCTGAGATGAACTGGATAGGTAACATACCATCTGATAAGCTACCTGGGCTTAACGGCAGTCTACCTCTCTTTCGCTGCTGAAGTTTTTAAACAGGGAATTTTAACGGATTGGAATCTTTTAACAGTTTAATACAAGTGGAAGGGTTGCACAATGTAAAATGAAATTTGATTCTTGATTTGATGGAAATTGTGTTACTCAACAATTTCCTATTTTTTGAGTGGGAGTATTATTGACAAACATCTGGAGTTGCTATGGGGGCGAAATGTGCCCCTATTTATGCAAATTTAGTTTTGGCAGATTGGGAGAGAAATTATGTCGTTAACTCCCCCTATATGTCTGTCATTGTTATATACTTGCACTTTTTGGATGACATTCTAATTTTGTGGCGAGATCAGAAAGAGACTACTTCCAGGTTTGTGGAATATTTAAATAACTCTACCTCATTTTTAAGATTTGCACATAGGGTTAATTCTGACAAAATAGATTTCTTGGATATTTTAATATATAAACGAGTTAGTGATGGGAAATTATGTTGCAACATTTTTTGGAAAAATACTTACTCTAACACCTTACTCCACTATAATAGTTGCCACCCGTTTTACCAGAAAAAGAGTGTAAACAAAGGATAGATAGTGAGACTTTCAAGGCTGGTAAGTGAAGAGGAAAATTTTATGAAGGAGATTTTCAACTTAATTGAAATGTTTAGATATAGGGGTTATTCACTGAAACTTTTGTTGAAAATTAGAAATGAAGTTATAAGGAAATATTATGTTTCCTTTCCCCATTATTAAGGATGGACACATAGTTAGGATCTAATGATTTTTACAACAACAAAAAGTGGTGCAATGGTGCTTCAATATAATGACGAGGCACCTTTATTGAGGTCCATTGTTAATACAAGTTGGGACTTGGTGTTCTCGGATGAAGTGAAAGAAATCTTAAGAACAAAGCCACAAGTTAATTTTAGTAGGGGCAACAATCTAAAAGGAATATTTGAGAATCAGAACAGTACTGGGTTCAACCACAGATCTAAAATGTCTAAATGTGGTATGTGTATTAGTTGCAAGTTTGTTAATGATGGCCCATACATATCCATTCAAGGCTACAAAAATATCTATTCGATGCCTGGCTATTGCAACTGTAACACTAGAGTGGTGGTTTATGTAGCAACCTGTTTGGGTTGTCTGGAGTTCTATGTGGGTAAAACCACAAGTAAATTGAGGGAGAGAATTTTAGCACATACAAAGGATGTTAGGAATAAAAAGACCACTAATGCGCTGTATGTGCATATTTTGGAATGCAGGAACTTTAAAAAGTTCCTGTTTTCATTATAGATAAAGTATGCGACAATGGGGGGGAGGTGATGGCAAAACACTGTTGGAAGTAAGGGAGACTACATGGCAACTTAGACTTAATGCCATGAAATACCCTGGTATTAATGAGTGTTGTTCTATTGCAAATATTTTAAAATTAAGGGCAAAATTGATGTGTATTTTTATAGTAGTACACCAACTTTTTATGCAATGTGTTTTAAGCTGTGTTTTTAATATGTTTATATTTACATATATTTCTTATGTTTTTGGTTTCTCTAGATGTGTGAACACACACTTTTGTTTGTATATGGTTTTAAAGAGTTAAGTAATGTAAGTTATTTGAATTTTTTAAGGTATTATGATGTTATCTAATTTAACATTATAATTAGCATGTGGTATTTAAATGGTGCTTAGTAGGTACTGAGTATTCTGATAATGCCCTATTCATTGTGAGGGAAAAAGTACTTGGTCTTTTTTGATATTTATTAATAAAGCTGGTGTCTGTGACTACAGTAAGTTGATGGGTTTATTCTTTTTTTTTGTTGTTTCATAGTGTTGTAACCCTTCTGGTGCGTTCTTATTTTGATTATATATATATATATATATATATATATATATATATATATATATATATAACAGACCCAAACAGTCGGTGCACGTATCCAGCCTCAGGTGCACGGAAAATACTGAATATTCAGTCCAAAAACACTTCCAGCACTCAAAAAAGAGGCGCCACGAGAGGTAAAGCCATTTATTCCTGGCATAGTCTGCCCACAGACCAGTTTCGCTTTACAAAAGCGTCATCAGTGTACATCCAAACCTTAGTGCATTCTCATTTAAATATGACAGCATTTAAAGTGACAGTGTGCTTTATGCCCCACCACTATTTATACCCAAGTATCAGTTAAACATCTAAATAAGATATGCATGTATAATGCTTATTATAAATACCAGGAAACTCAATAAATATTAGTAGAATATACATATTTAAGGCCACATTATGTAGCCAATAATTATTAAAACAAGTACATACTCATATTGCAGATGTCAAAAAATTCCTATTTAAATGAAATAATTTGTAGCTACTTGCTTAAATACCATATTGCCACCTGATAAAAACAAATACATGCATATCCACCACTCCATTAGTATACCCAGATGTTAAATATTCTGATAAAACTTAAAATACCACAACCACTTAATAGTTATGCCAATATCTGCCCCCTAAATGAATAAGCAAACTAAACCTAAGTAATTAATTCCCAAACCTACCAATGGTCATTAAGACCCGGTTTAAACATAGCCCCTAAATTCACAATCCATCTACGTTCTTTAGAGGTCAACATGTTATGCATGGCTATCTCATCGCTTACTACTATATTAATTTTGTCAATCCCTACAAAGACAAAGTGAGCTGACGAATGTTGCAATATATGTTTATATAGTGCACTCCGCAGTCTTTTGCATTTTATGTCACTAATATGAAGAGCTATTCGTTGCTTTAATGAACATGGCGTCTGTCCTACATAAAATGCACCACATTGACATATAGCCATGTAAACTACCCAAGAACTCGTACATGTAATCAAAGTATTAATATGATATACTTTCCTTGTATTGATGGATGTGAAGGAGATAGTTTTGGACATAATTTTACAATATTTACAATGTCCACAGTATGTACTACCTACCATTCTAGGCACTGATATTTTTTGATCTAAACCTTTCTTAAAACCTGCCAAATTATTCCCAATTGACTTGCCTTTCCGATATCCAAATTCACACTTGGAGTTTACCAAAGTCGAAAAAAAGGGGTCCATGTATAAAAAGTGTGGGCAGACTGTGCCAGGAATAAATGCTTTATCTCTCGTAGCGCCTCTTTTTTGAGTGCTGGAAGTGTTTTTGGACTGTATGTATATATATATATATATATATATATATATATATATATATATATATCAAAAGATCAAAAGCCCGAATCCATTACCACTGAACACACTTTAACAAAAGCGCTTTCATCGAAAAAGGGCTTTCGTTAAAGTATGTTAAAAAAAAACACAATCTACTTGAATGCAGGGGGCAAACCCCCTGGGCGACTGTGCTCTCCACACCCCCCTACTTTAATATTCTCACTCCAAGGTCATATTACAGTGGGGAAAAGGGAATTTTCCCTTACTGCACTGTAGTATGACTGGAACAACAAGCATACTTATGTGAAAGTGCTGCTAAGGTGAACAGCACTTTCGCGTAAGTATGCTCACCAAATTGGGATTCGGTGAAAGATGCAGTCGAGCATCTGTACAGATCCCATATATATATATATATATATATATATATATATATATATATATATATATATATGGGTAGGTACTAGGCTATCGGCCCAAGGGCCTAAGTAAGCCTAGCCAACAATGTTCCCTGGCTTACGCCACCCAAGAAAGTTATTTCCCTGTGCCCCTGTCGAGCAGAGCCACAGAAGTGATCCTCAGGGTGTATTTCCTATTTCCCATTCACTCATCAAGATTTTTCTTGAAGAGTGTCAATGAGGAACTTTGCTTGACATAGATGGGTAGCTTGTTCCAGAGTATGGGAAGTCTCTGGGACAGAAATATATCCCTCCAGCATGTCTTGTTTATTGTGGTGACAAGGTTTAGGTCCCTAGAGCATGTAGCTCAGAGGAATTGGGATTTATTTAGGTGTAGCATGTCCAAAAGCTCTGGGTTTGACATAGCTTTATATGTTAGGCAGAGATCACCTCGGAGTAGGCGATATGCTACAGAGTAAAGCTGGAGTTTTTTGAGATGATCAGTGTAGGGCATCTGTTTGAGGCCAGTAATCCTCTTTGTGAGGTACTTCTGTGGCCTTTCCAGCTGCTGCAGATGTCTTGTGAGGTACATTCCAAAAGGGGTGTTGTACTCTATAATGGGTCTAATGAGTGTCAAGTAGATGGGAACAATGACCTCTTTTTTCCTGGATGAAAACACGTTTGTGATGAGGTGTGCCACATAGAAGGATTTCCTGACTACTGTGGCAATTTGATTATCAAAGCAGAGACTACTGTCCACCTGGGTCCCAAGGTCTCTTATCACACATTTGGCATTAAGTAGAGTGCTGCCTATGTGGTAGTTCATGGGTACAGAGGTTTTACCAAAGGGAATGACAATGCACTTTTTGGCATTGAGGTTGAAGCCATGGCTCTGACACCAGGCATCTGTCTCAGTGAGGCCCTTCTGTAGGATGTCCACATCATTTGAGGACTCGACTATGGCTCCTAGTTTGCAGTCATCTGCGAACTTCATTAGCCAAAGGCCTTCTGTGTTAACCTGTACTTCAGAG
This sequence comes from Protopterus annectens, assembly GCF_019279795.1. NCBI lineage: Eukaryota > Metazoa > Chordata > Ceratodontiformes > Protopteridae > Protopterus > Protopterus annectens. The sequence continues at coordinate 556,152,679 of NC_056751.1, read as the reverse complement.
AAGTAGATACCAAACAGGAGAGGTCCCAGGATTGAACCCTGTGGTACTCCACTTGTCACTTTTTTGAAGTCAGATTTGGAGTCTGCAACTTTTAGAGTGTGGGTTCTATCAGTGAGACAGTAGGCTCCCCATCTTGTGAAGCAGGGATTTATACCTAGTTTAGTAAGTTTAGCTATAATTCCAGAATGGGGGATGGTGTCGAAAGCCTTGGCGAGGTCAAGATAGACCGTGTGAACCACCTCACTCTTGTCTACAGCTTTGGTGACTGCCTCAAATAATTCAATCAGGTTCAGGAGGCATGATCTGCCTTTCACAAACCCGAACTGGGTGGGGTCCAGAGTTTGGAGGTTACCAATGTCTTTGTTTATGAGTTCCATGATGATATGTTCTATGGCCTTACAGACCAGGCCCGTCAGGCTAATAGGGCGATAGTTCCCGGGATCAGTGGTGGCTCCCCCTTTGTGGAGTGGGATAACTGTTGCTGTGCACCATTCAGTGGGCACAAAGTCTGACATAAAGCTATGACTGAACATTGTGCTTAGGTGGGGAGCCAGTTCGTTCTGAAGTTCATGTAAAACGCAGCCTGGGATGTTGTCCGGTCCTACGGATGCTGTATTTTTGGCTTTAGACAGTGCAGCTTTTACCTGCATAGTTGTGATTACAGGGACTCTGCATTCTTCCTGTATAGATATGGGCCCTTTAGGGGGTGAGAGGGGAGTAAAGTTAGCACTGAACCTATCTGCCAGGATGTTGGCAATATCAGTTGGTTCTGTAATTTTCATGCCGTTATGCTGTAACTCAGAGCAGATCTGGGATTTGCCATTGAAATTCTTGACATAGCTATAGAATGCTTTGTGGTTGTCCCTAGAATCAGTGGTGATTTTGTTTTTATAGCTAGCTTTGGAGGATCTTATAAGGGATCTCAGCTTCTTACTGAAGCTGACCAGGGAGTACCTCCACTCATGAGATTTTACTCTCTTTTGCAACAATTTCTTCCTTGTGTTGTAGAGTTTGTTTATGGCAGGGCATCACCAGATTGGTTTCCTTTTTTTGGAGGATAGCTTATTGGTTCTGTTTGGGACAGCACGATCCATGCACTCATGTAAGTGCTTGGATTCAGCAGTTGTAAATCTATCGTCCATCTTCATGGGTGTCATGAAGTTCACCACTTCTGTCTTAAGAAGCATGAAGTTGGCTTTGGAGAAATTTTTTACCATGGTTTCCTTAATGGGGGGTGGGGGTGGGATGTGGATATCTAGGGTGATTAGCTTATAGCTGGATCTGACCAATGAGGAGTTGACTTCAGGTGTGGAACACCAGTCACTCATGCTGGTAATGACTAGGTCTAGGATATTGTTGCCCCTGGTGGGGGTGTGGATAAGTTGATCCACGGCATTGGAATTTATGAATTCCAGAAAGCGGTGAGTGAAGGAGTTGGTATACGAGTAGTTTTTGCAGCTAATGGTGGGGTAGTTGAAATCGCCTATTATTAGGGTGTTTGGTTGAACCCTAATATTTTTCAGTATATCAAGAAAAGAGGAGTGGGAATCCTGGGGCATGGAGGGGGATCTGTAGCAAGCTACAATTTGGATTGCAGTTTTGCCCAGAGGTAGTTGCACTTGGATAACCCTGGATGCATTATGCTGAGCAACTAGCCTGGAGGTGTGGCTATCCTTATTGAATATGGACACACCTCCGCCTTTGGTGTTCCGGTCCAGGTTAGATGGACGAAAAGTGTGGTATGAGTTATAGCCTGGTAATGCAGGGGTGCTCTCTGGAGCCTTGAACCAGGTTTCAATCACTGCACAGATATTGATGTTCTCCATTTTAAGGAGTGCCTCGAGGGAGTTTTTTGAGATTTAGACTTCTAGCATTGAGTAGCATTACCCTCAGTTTTTGCTTGCCTGTTTTTGTTATGGTGGTGAATTTGTCATTTGAACCTTGCCTAAAAAAGGCACTATAGGGGCAGCAAGAGCCTTAGCCAGTATCCAAAATCCCAGGGGTGACAGGTGCAGGCCATCTCTGGCAAAGCATCGTGGTCTGTTGACCATGTTATCCCAGGCAGACAGATACTGGATCCCCTTAGAATGACACCAGAAGCTTAGCCAATTGTTGAAGTCAATCATTTTGTCCTTGTACTGTGGTATCATTCTGGGCAATGACAGGATGCTGCTCAGGGCTGGGGTCATACCTGCCTGGGCTACAAGATCAGAGAGCTCTTCCATGTCTCTTTTCATGTAGTCCAGGGAGGTACATCTCAGGACATTCACACCAAAATGGACAATGACAAAGTCATATCTGTACTTATTGTGGAGTGACCTGAGTGCGTGGGTTATGTGGCGGATCCTGGCACCCGACAGGCAGCTGACAGTAACTTTCTTCTTTTTTAGCCTGGTGAGTGGGACATCAGTGTGCCTGACTATAGAGTCACCTATGACTAGTGTGTTGGGTATGTTGCTTTGCCTTATGAATTGTGGTTGAGTGGCATACTGAGTATGTGGGTTGTGTTGGGGTGGGAGTTGCTTGCGTTTCTGCTTTAGAGGTTTCTGTTGCTTGAGCAGATTATTATTGAGAGCCTCCATGAATGTTTTTGTGTTTCTATGTATGGATTTTGGTGGTGTAGGTTTAGTGGGACCATGTGATGAGTGTGGTGTGGTGCAAGTGTTTACCTTCTCCTCTTAACTGTCAGGTTCAGTCTTGGTGGAGAGAGCTTTACCTCCAGTTTCGCTAGATAAGTGCATCTCTCACAGGTTGTAGTGTTGGGTGGTAGGAGGGAGGGTTGTCTGTGTATGTGAGGCAATTGCTACATTGCCCCAAGATGCCCAGATTCATCAGATAGACAGGAGAGAACACTGGGAGCTGACCCTTGGACATGCCTGAATAAAAAATTGGTTTCCTCTAGACAAGTGAGGAAAGTGACTACAAGAGCTGTTTTTCCTCTAAGCAAGAGAGGAAAGTAAGTACAAAAACTGTTTTCTTCTAGGTAATGAGGAAGGTTGAGTGCTATAGTAATTTGTAGCTTATTTAGTGCTTACAACAAGTTCTGAACAAATGCTGAGTACGAATAAGCAAATTCAAGTGCTAAAATTAAGAATATGTATCTGAACTAGACTAGTTACAGGAAAGAAACAAGTGCAAATGTGGGCTTTTAAATCAGAAAGTTGAGAGAGCTAAACAAATTGCCCAAACGGCCACAATTCTGGGCCAGAAACCACTCCTTATGTGGTAGATAGGTTACCTAGTCCTTACCATTCCCACTGATAAGCTAGCAGGCTTCCCTCCAACACAGAAAGGCTTGGGGGCCTCAGGAGCTTACAAACAGTCCTGGATACAGCAAATCTGTATCTGGAATAGATTAGTTACAGGAAAGGCAGGAAACAAGCATTTTTGTTTGGTACACTTAAGCAGAACATAGGCAGAATCTAGCAAAGTTTTTTTTTTTTGTAAAGGAAAGGGAGAGAGGAGAAGCAGAAGATAATTCAAGGTTAGGAAACTAAGTGGGTTGGCCTTCTCAAATGTTCTCTCTGCATTAGGTAGAATAAGCTAATGACACTAGCTGGGAGGAGTGCCCCAGATCAAATTTACAGGAGTGGGCAACTGGAAAGCCACCAAGTATAACAGCAAGTCACCAACAGTGAGGGAGGGTGGGGAACAATACTACAGCTACTAGCCTACACTCTTAGACTACAACCTTAAACAACCTTTTTAAAAAAAGCTCAAAAGAACCAATGAGTGCGTACTCAAAGCCCTAGACCATCCAACTTCCACCAGCCAGCAGCCAATCAACAAAATCCTGCCACAAAGGTAAAAAAGGCTTCTGCTAATTCAAGATGGCCTAGTCATGTGCCCAGAATAACCACTGCAAAAACAAACAGGCCCAGAGACAGCAAATCTGAACTGAGACAATACTACAGCTACTAACCTGCACTCTTTTAGACAGTAAACACTACAGAAATGTTTATCACAGCAGAGGAGCAGCAGCGAGCCACAAAATGAAAGTTTTAAACAGATAAAGGAGCAAGGAGAATCTACAGAATGCATTTAACTGCAAACAAATCAGTTATATGATACATTCCTTGGCAGGAAATCAGAACAAACAAATAGGTGCTTAACAAGTAGAGAAAATTTCCCGTTAATACCTTTCACACAGTGAAACTAACTAAAAAGCTTTACAAACAGTGTGATAGTAAAAACCTTATTTATCAGGCCCTGTAAGGTAGACAATTTTACTTTAACCAGGCAGATTTATTAATAGCAATAAAATACAGTAAAAAGTATGCAGCAGGCAATAAAAAGTGCTATATATAAATTGCTAGAAGCAACAAATAGTAAAAATAAGCAAAAAAAAAAAAACACAGGACACATTGTTATATATCTCAGATCAGAGTTGTAGTCAATGCCCCTCCTCCACTCGGCTCAGTGTGTATACTATATATATATATATATATATATATATATATATATATCAGTATTTTGAAAATGAGGTGATTTGTTCTCAGTGAAATGAAAGTCAGTGAAATGGGATTTCAGTGATCTGAAGTAGACCCATATATATATATATATATATAGATATATATATATATATATATATATATATATATATATATATATATATATATATATATATATGGCAAGCTGTGCCTCTCCTTTTTATATATAAAATAAAAATAAGAACTCTATATATAATGACCAGTACAGCTTGCCTTAGCATGTGCAACAATGTTTTATAGGTTCCTAGGTAAGTACTAAGCTAGATGCCCTTGCAGGCAATTTCAGGCTTACCCAATTTCCCTTTTTGTGCTTAAATTAAACTATCCCATTTGGTAAGAGATTTGTCTTACCCATCCCATGGTCAATAATTATGTATTACCCATAATGAGAATAACTGAGATTATACAATAGATAATTAAAGGGGACCCATGCATGAGATAAAGCAATTAAGGGTCTGCCTCTGTTTATTATTTCTCCACGTGGCAGTTCTGGGGTATATTTTTCTGAAATTTTTTTTGTTTTTCATCTATACATCCAAGTTGAGCTTGAATATGGACAGGGATGACTTTTGTTTTATATGGAGGAGCAGTCTGTTCCAGAGCAGCAATATCCTCTACAAGATAAATATGTCCCTTTAAGCTGTTCTGCTGTTGCTGCAGAAGAAGGTTTAGATCCATAGACCACTTATTTTTGATGCCACTTGACTTTTGGGTGTGTAGTAAATCCATCAGTATCATGTTGGAGGATGCCTTGTATGCCAGACACTGGTCACCTCTTAGCAATCGGTAGGATACTGAGTATTGTAACGGGGCTATAAGTTGGTCCATGTAGGACATGTTGTTTAGGGCTTGTATCCTTTTAGCAAGGTATCTCTGTGGGAGTTTCAGTTGTTGCATGTGTCTGGACAGATGCATGACAAAGGGGTTTTACTATACTCAATAACTGGCCTAATGAAAGCTGACTAAAGGCCAAACATTTTTTCCAACAAAGTGAGCACTGGTATAATGTTGATTGACAGTCTTTGTCTCACTTTCATTTTTACAGTGCAAACAAATTGCACTAATCTAGATAGGCTGCTATAACTTTGTATAATAAGGTGAAATGAAACTTTTAAAGATGTAGTCCATATTTTATTAATGCCTGATATATGTAAAAAACTGAAACTGACTTGTACATATATATACCAAGAAAGCACAATAATGTGCATATCTGTACAATATAAAGTACTACAACGCAAAACAACAGATGTATCATGATATTGTCTGCATAAGCATCAGTCAGATCTTCATAATACAATACAAAATTTTACATTACCTTCTTTATGAAATGGGATATACAGCAGGAAGCATAGTACTTGAGATTATAGACTGTATCTCTTGAAAAAATATTTTTATAACATAACTTTTTTGGAAAGGTGATGCAGTTACTCTTTACTATGATTTTGAGTTATGAAATTGCTGTTGCTGATTTTTCCTACAGTATGCTCCTGGGCTTGTAATTTGGGTTTATACTGCCTTCACATTGTGAATTTACATTAAAATTCAATATGGCAACCCCAAACCATCAAACCCCATCCACAGAAATACACAAAACTGTATAAATTGTTATTCACCTCCTAACAAATCTCTAAATATACCATCTCCTAAACTGCACACTGTTGAGAATAAGAAGGCATTTCCTTATCCTCACTGTCAGACAGTACTGATTTGCAAAAGTACACTGTTCTGATGAAAGGTACAATAGATGTAATTTTTCCAATAAAATCAGCACTGATGTAATGCTAATTGGTAATTTAAGTCTCCCTGTCATTTTTTCAGTACAGGTAAACTGAACCAATTTATGGCTTTGTGTAAAATATGAAGATTTAAAGGTGAATTCCATTTTATAAATCTTGACAACACTAATGGTGCTGTTTGAAACAGTGTTTCTGGGGATATAATCAGTAGCAATTTATCTTCATGAACGTCACACTTGTCCAGTGAAGAAATGCAAATGGTTATAATATATAAAAACCTGTTTTTCACCTGATAATCCATCAGTGTCCATTGGTTTCAAATTCTTGGCTTCCAGGATTATAACAGTCATCTTGCTTGTAGCAGGGACGTAGCGTAATGAAAAACAGATATCACCAAGCCTTTCTTGCTGCAAGAAATATGACATCAATGTAAAGTCTGTATTATAAAAAAAGAAAGAAAGAAAGCAATCGATAATAATAGTAAATCATTCCTTAATAGAAAATGCAGTGCTATTTCAACAAGCTCTAGTGTCTGTGAAGATGATAATAGCAGCAATTATAATAATAATAATAATAATAACAATGATAATAATAATGATAAGGATAATAATAATAATAATGATAATAATCATAATAATAATAATGATAATAATAATAATGATAATGATAATGATAATAATAATGATAATGATAATAATGATAATAATGATAATGATAATAATAACAATGATAATAATAATAAAAATAATGATAATAACACTGATAATTATAATGATAATGATAATAATAATAATGATAACAATGATAATAATGATAATGATAATAATAATGGTAATGATAATAATAATGATAATAATGATGATAATAATAATGATAATGATAATAATAATAAAAATAATAATGATTATGATGATAATTAATAATAATAATAATAATAATAATAATGATGATGATGATAATAATTTATAGATTCATAGACTGTTACTAGGCTAATGACCCAAGGGGCCTTTATAAGCTTAGCCAAGTGATCCCAAAAGAATAACGATGTCCTGCATCTAAATAGGACATTGAGGGCCAGGCATTTAAAAGCTACCTCTGTCCATAGGGGGACATGGGTGCCAGGCCCGGTGTAAATTTTCTATTCCCCATCCACTCGTCTAGGTTGTGCTTAAACTGGGTAATCAATGAACTCCGCTTCACATGGATGGGAAGTCTATTCCATAGGAGGGTCAGTCTCTGGGGCACATACCTGTCTCTCCAGCATGTTCTCTTTAAGTGGCAGACAAAATTAAGGTCCCTAGACCTTGTATTTCTGGTACTTTGTGACTTACAGATATGTAGAAGATTTCATAAGTGTGAGGATTGCAGATGCTCTGTAAGCCAGGCATAGATCACGTCTCAGTAATCTATAGGAGACTGAGGACAGGGAAAGGGCTATAAGGCTGGTTTGTTATACCTTGTATTCTTTTAGTAAGGAACCTTTGATGTTGCTCTAATTGTTGCCTATGCCTGGTCAGGTATACACCAAAGGGAGCATTGTACTCTATGATTGGTCTGATAAGGATGGAGTACAGTGGGATAATGACCTCTTTGGACCTAGATGCCCTGCCCTTACTTATAAGTTGCACAACATAAAAGGATCTCCTCACCACTGTGGCCATGTGGTTGTTGAAGGTAAGCCTACTGTCTACATGTGCACCCAGATCCCTGACCACTGGGTCATTTCTTATGTGTGCCTTCTTTGAAGGTTGGGCATCGGGCTGGCAACTCGGCACCATAAAAATCCACTGCCAATCATTAGCAGACCGGAGTTCTGCTGTGTTAACCCCTAACTAGGAAAAGCCAAAATACATTACTTTAATTTGCCTAGTTTGTCTGCAAAAATATCAGCATACTCAGAAAAAATAGTCTGGGCAAAATTTGAGCTGTTGTCATGCAGGCTTACATTGTGAATCTCTTCATTAAGTGAAATCAGTCCCATTTTCAAACTGTCTCTGAAGCCCACCAATGACTGCACATGTCTCTTGACTACAAAAAACTGCAAATCATAGCTGCTCCAGCAGAGTAACATGAAAGCACTACTGAGCCTTCGATTTGAATCTCTTCACCATCATAAGCAACAAGCTTTGCACACTTTATCAAATCAAGTTGTTCTGTAGCTTTTACTCTAGCAAAAGTTTCTGCTGACATAACATTGCACTTTGAGCCAGTATCTACTTTGAGCTCTATGGGACTACCATTAATCCAAACAGTACAAAATATCTCATTCTTTGCCCACACATCTACTGCATTAACTGTTTCACTAAACACAGGCACACCATCAACATAAAAAGTAGGGCACAGCTTTCTAATTGATCAACTTGCCTCTTGGAATGCCCTCTTTTAATAAAATAACGTGCCTTATTTGATTTACAATACTTTTCAAAATGATTCCACTTACTGCAAGAATGACACCGCTGACCTTAAGCTAAGCACTTTCCTCTTTTGGGTTTGCGATTTCCACCACAATTATGGCAGTTGACTATGAAGCTGGGTGGGGGCACATGTTTTGACTTTGCTAACTCACACTTATGCTTCATTGAGCATGCTCGGGAATTTGCTGGAAAGACTTGGGGTTTCCCAAAACTGTTACAAGACCTGCAGTAGCTGCCATGTACATTGGCCTGTTTCTTTTTCACTGTGCCTTCCACAGCTGTTCTCATTTATAATCATACTTATGTGCCTTTCTGCAAGCTCGTATATCTGACAAATCTCAGTGGCCTTATTTAATGTTAAATCACTGTCTTGAAGCAAAATCTTTCTCACTATATCATTATTAATACCACACACAAGCCTGTCCTTTATCAACTCATCTCTCAAATCACCAGATCTGCACGTTTTAGCCTTATTTCTCAAGTCAGTTACATACGGTGCAAAGGTTTCACCAGGCTTTTGATCCCTTGTGTAAAATAAGTGCCTTTTCATTGTAATATTCATTTGGGGGTTACACATTTCTATAAATTTACATTTTTAGCACTCTGGGTCTTCCCTTGTTTCAGTTGGTACCACTATATGGTGATCTTCTCCCTCTCCTGCAAACACAGCAGGTGCATACACAAATGAATGCTCTCTTTCAATGGCCTCTGAACAAGCTAAATTAAGCAGAATAAATGCCTTTGTACTGTGTCTTTGTCAGAAAAAGCAGCCTGTATGAAAATATAGTATTCCTGCTCAAACACTCTCCAATTTTCTGAAATACTGTTATCAAACACAAGCGGTGCAGGTCTGCAAAAACCTTCTCCCATGCCCACAGATTATAGTAAAACACAATGTAAAATTGGGCCTTGTAATTATGTATGAACCTTCACACACACCAGGTACTTTCAATAATATTCAAATGCACAATAAACTCTCCGAAATACGGTAGTCTTCAAAATATGCCTTGAAATAACTGTACTTTGCAAAATATTCTTTGAAATAACTGTACTTTGTGAAGTAACTGCACTGTAATACTGCACACACTTGCAAACACTTTGCACACTTTCAGATATTTTGAATAGCTTTAGTTAATACAAAAAAGTAGCACTTAGCAAAAAAATATGGTTGTTTTACTTTTTTGTACATTTTATGTGATTCGGATATTGTTTCAAACATTTTCATAATTATTTTGAATATTTTTTATCAGCATGTTGTAGTATCAGACATTTCATTTAATACAAAATTTATTTTGACTATTCTAACTGCTTTGTTTTATATTTGTAGCAAAATAAATTATTTAAGCAAGTTTTAGTACCTGGAATTTGTTTCTGACCTGTTTTGTGAGTCATTTGAGCAGTAGGGATGATCCACTCCTGTATATTCCTCCAACTTTAACTAGTTGCCTCATGGCTGTCACTCTGGATCCCATTCTGACATCATGTTACTCTTCTTATGTGCATTAAGAAGACATTGAGGCTTGGGTGTTCATTTAAGTGGTTAATTGTATACAAATACATCAGGATGGATGGCAGGAACATTAAACTTAAACAAACTATCTAACTCACTGAATGACTACATACTTGCATGCTCTCATTCTGGCTGTTCACTTAAAATGGCACTCTTGCTTGCTCATGCTCAGTACTTATATGCTTGTGCTTCTTAAAGGTATATCACACACTGATCTATAGGCACCATCTTTTGATTGTCATAAGTTATATAGGTATGTGGTACACACAGGCACCATCCTTTGGATTGACAGAAGTAATAGAAGTATGTGGCACACACAGACACTGTCTTTTGATTGTCATAAGTTATATAGGTATGTGGTACTGACAGTCACCATCCTTTGGATTGGCAGAAGTTATAAAACTATGTGGCACACATAGGCACTGTCTTTTGATTGTTAGAAGTTATATAGGTATATGGTACACACAGGCACCAAGCTTTGAATTGGCAGAAGATATATAAATACGTCGTACACACAGGCACCAGAAGTAATGTAAGTATGTGGTAAGCACCTTCACCTTTCTTTGGACAGGTAGAAGTTGTATAAATGCATGCTACACATAGGCACCATCCTCTGGACTGGCAAAAGTTACATAAATATGTAGTACACACAGGCTCAGTAGTCTTATAAGTATGTGGTACACATAGGCACAGTCCTTCTGTAATGTTTTCTTCTGTCACGGGTACGATGTCAAATTCATTGTCAAAACCCTTTGAGGCTATCATGTGTCACAATAAAGTACAATGTAAATTAACTGTGCAATGAATCACTTATTTTCGCACCAAAGGCACCCACGTCATAATTATTGTCAATGAGGCATTAGAAATGTGCCAGTAAGCTGTCTGTGGAGCTGATTACCTGAATTTACATTCATAGCAGAAGTTAGTGGACCGGAGTTCCGCTGTGGCAACTCCTAACCGGGAAAAGCCGAAAGACACAACAACAACAAATAATACAACAGCAGAAAATGCCATCATTACACTAATATCACTTAAGATAGCATTTTTAATGTACCAGGTGTTTACTATAAGACAGCTTTTATTGACAGGGTGCAAATGTCAAATTTTTTATTCTGCTCAAATTAAACACATCAGTGGAGGACTTTGTCAATATCTTTCTTTGTTAGTTTTCTTCTCAAACAATACAGTACACCTTTGTTCAGACATTGCCCATCTTTGTTTTCCATATTATGACAAAGCCCCTGAATCTCAAGAATATTCAGCATCAAGTAATCTGAACCCTCATATATGCAGGGTTAACAAGGGTAGGTGTAAGAATTCTTGGCTGTACCTACACCAAAGATGTTTACTTCTTTCTAAATAATTTTAGCTGTTAATCGAAAGAAAGATTTCTGAAACAATATCATATTTAATACTTACTTATCTGTCTATGCAATATACCTTAAGGAAAAGGTATTTAGCTGGATAACTGTGGCAGGCAGAAGGTTTTCACAAACCTTACAAGTACTGGTATCTGTATTTTTGCACTGACATTTTTTTTTTAGAATAGGCTAGAGTCCTGTTTTAAACTGGCACACTACAGCTGAACATATGTCACATCGAAAAAAAAACAAGATTCAGAAATGTGCTTGAAATATACATTTTGATTTTCCAGAATTTGATGGATTTCTAGACATAGGAATCATAAGAAAATTCAAGGCAGTTGTGTCTTGTGACCATTGCACCTTGCTGTACCCTCTCCTAGCCTGCACCATCCTTCTCATGAAGAGCTAAACCAGTCAAGCCTTTGTTACATTTATAGACACCCACTCAAATATCCAGGTCATGTTTGAAAGATGACAGCGTATCACAATATTTGGGAAGATTCTATTCTAGAAGTGGGGGAGATAATAAGTAATGAACCTGTCTCTCCACCTTGTTTTATTTATCTGCAGACAAAGATTCAGATTCCCTCATCCTTGTCTTGTTTTATTTACAAAGCTACAAGATAGCTGTGACCACTGTGACTGTAACTACACAGAAGGCAATGCACAGATTGCTTCTGAGGAGTCTACAGGATGCTGAATTAAGGAACAGCACCTCTAATCTTTTTTTCTGGTAGATTAAGGTTTTGAAGAATGCAATATTTTTAGTTAGTAACCCCTGGGGTCTAATTATTTAATATGTCTGAGTACTCTATGATTAGACTGATCAGTGATGAATATAAGAAGATGATGACCTCCGTAGATCTGGGTGGTATTCTTTTGAAAACTAGCTGTGCCAAACAGAAGGATTTTCTAACCATTCTCTTATGACATTCTCTTTTTGAAGCAGGATATTTTCTATGCTGCACATGGGGAAAGGATTGTTTATCTTGCATTTTTTAACCTTTACCAGTTTCAGAACACCATGTATTTATAAGTTCTAGTTGGAAGGTCTGAGCATCAGAGGCAGAATCTGGATATGATTTCCTGTTTCCAGTCATCTGCACACTTAGTTACTCAGAGGTCTTGATTCTTAGTCTGGTGGTCTGAAAAGCAGATACTGAATAAAGAGGGTCCAAGCACTGAGCCTTGAGGAACATCACTGGTTCCCTTTATGACATCTGACACTGCATCTGCCAACCTCAATACATGAGTTCTCTCTTTTAACCAGTTGGCTACCCATATCCCCACATAGGAATCTATTTGTAGTGAGTTTAGTTTACTAAATATACTAGCATGGGGAACACTGTCAAAAGCCATGGCCAACCCAAGGTCTGCTGTGTGGGCAATGTGACCAGTGCAGACTGCTTGTGTTACTTTTTCAAATAATTTCTCCAGATTCATTAAACAGGATCTCCCATTCATAAAGCCAAACTGTTAAGGATCTAGTCTGATGAGAGTTTTAATGTTGATGTTGCCAAGTTGTTTATAACATATTCTGCAGACTTGCAAATAAGACTTGTAAGACTGATAAACTTATAATTCCCAGGACCTGTGGTGGTGCCATCCTTATGGAGTGGCATCACCGCTTTCATGTACCAGACTTCCAGGATCTGTAGCTAGGCAAAGGTTAAAAAGTTTCTAGACTTATTCCAACAGGCATGTTTAGTATTGCTTATCAAACAGCCTGGTATATTATCAGGGCCCATGGAGGAGGTGTTTTGAGTCTCACACATCACCTTTAGTATGTGTTCTTTAACAGTATAAACCTATTTGCTAATATACTGGTAATGTCAAATGAGTCTGAGTAGGTGGTGCCATTTTGTATGAGTTTTGTGCAATGTTGGATGTCATTTCTTAGTTTTCCTTATGTAGCTAAGAGAAAGATTTGTAGTTTCCCTTGGTTTCAAATGCAGGTCTCAGTTCATAGCTTTTTTAAAACTCCTAGTTAAATTTCTGATATTCTCCTTTATACTTTAATGAGCTTTTTGCTTCTATTGTAGACTTTGTTTATCTTGCAGGACCAACAGGGTGATTTGGTTTTAAACTTCCCATTATATTTAGATCTGAAGGGGGCTGCCTGTTCTAAACTTTTATCTATGGGGCACAGAACCCCTTTGCAAAATTATCTACTAAGATAGGGTCTGGGTGATATTGCTGCAAGTAAATTTTGAGACTAAATCAGAGATTTGAAGAGATTTGTATGTTTGAAATCCTAGAATTCCAATATCTTAATTTCAGAGGGTTCAGAGGTCATAATGGAGATGTTTACTGGCTTATGATCTGACTTGACTGGGGAAAGACATCCCAGAGGATTAGAGTATGATGAAGCTATATTCATAAGTAGTAAATCAAGAATATTTTGTCCTATAGGGGAATCTAACAATCTAATCCACAGAGTTTTTTTTTATTTATTAGAGCCAATAATTAGAGGTGCAGGTCAGTTTACCGAGGAATAGTTAAAGTCTCCCAGTGTGAAGAGGTTTTGTTTATAGAAAGTTTTTCAAGTATGATTAGGAATCATACATGAACTTCAGGAGATATGGAAGGTGCCCTGTAACAGGTGAAAAACTTACAGTTTGTCTTCTTCATTGTGATTTGAAGTTCAGTAAGTTCCATCTGTGGGTCTCTAGGGATGTGTCCAGAGGTGATACAGTCCCTAACAAATACGGATATGCCACCACAGTTATCATCATGTCTAAAGTCATGGTAAGCACAGAACCAAGTATGGAGAAGTGCTGTCTAGACATTAAACCAAGTTTCAGTAATTACATAGACATTGCATTCCAAATGCAGAGAGAGTCTCAAAGTCAGGCAGCTTAATGTTGAGACTTCTGACATCAAGCAGAGCTACTATGAGATGGTTCCCATCAGGTTTTGATTTTCTGGCTACACTGGTATGATCACTAATTAAACTTTGCTTAAAAAAGGCATTATGGAGTAGCAAATGCTTTTGCCAGTATGCAGAGGTCTTTAAATGAGAGATGAAAGCAATCCTTTGCAAAGCAAGTAGGACTGTTGAGCATTTTGTCCCATGCTGACACATATTTGATCTCCAGTAATGAAACCAAATATTCAGCCAATTGTTAAAGCCAATTATTCTTTCTTTGTACCAAGGCATCGTTCATAGAGAAGGAAAGATACTGCTGATTATCTGAGTCATGCCTGCATTTGTGACATGCATGGATAACTCTAACATGTCTCTCTGCATGTATGTCAATGTTCTGCACCCTGTCATTCATCCCCATGCATACAACCACTTTGTCAAATTTATATTTGCTTGGAAAAAAGTACTTAAGAGCTTTTGAGACATCCAAGATCCTAACAACAGAAAAAGACAAATCACTATCACACTGCCCTTCTCCAGCCTAATGAGTGGCGAATCATCTTGCCTTACTACAAAGTAATCAATCACCAGACTGTACTCATATAATATCTAACAGACAGGGCAGAAACATGATTTTCTGAACAATAATTATGTAACTCTATATACTCGGTGACTTACTAGATGAGGTCTGTGAAGGTTACTTGGGATGTCATCTAAGGTAAAAGAACATGTGTGCACACACACACACATGCGTACACACACACACACACACACACACACACACACACACACACACACACACACACACACATACACCTCCTTCCCAATCAAAATTCCCAAACACAAAGCATGGCTTGCACCATACCTCACTGGTTACCTCATTATGAGGAACGTTCATCACTTTGAGTCTTAAAAAGTCCATGTTCCTCATTATTCCACACTAAAAGGCTCTGCCATACATTCATTGTTAAGATATGTTTTAACTTGATAGCATTGATGAATAACACTGAAGCAAATTACTTCATCAAAAGCACTTTTTATGGAGATGCATGGCCAAGATGGCTAACTGAGAGGAGCAAGTGGTGAAAGCTCTGTTACTGAAAATGTTTTCTCTAACAGAAAATATAATTAAAAAATAACATTTGGAGATACTTGTTAGGTAATTTATTCAATAATACTCAGAGAAAAGATCTATAGCTTCAAGTTCTTCAAAAGCTGTAATTTGTCTATCAGAATTTCAACTGCTTGCTAAGAGAGAAGATACTTCAACATGAATAACTGAAGAAATGGTACTCAGGAAGCTTGTGTTAAAAAAGACACCTAGTCAATAATATTTAGTATACCGGATGTGTGTGTTACTTAAAATAAACAAACTAGATACCAGACTAGAAGGTTTCAAAGAAGAGACCAGAAAGAAGATGGAAGATTTATATATTCTTATGAAACAACAAAGTGCACACATCAGCAGTATGGAAGAAGCTTTAAATGATCACGATGGAAGAATAACTGAAGGCAGGTCTCAGACTGAATTTATTTTAAAACAAAATAAATGGCTCATATAAAAAAGATGAAGATTAAGAAAATAGACTGAGATGAAATAACATTAGAATTTATGGTACAACTGAAAAGTGTGAGGAAGACAATATAATAAACTTCTTAACAACCTGGCTGCACAAAACATTAAATCTACCTGAAAATTTATATTTTGGAATTCAAAGGGCACATAGATCACTGAGAGGACCTTCGAAGAAGGAAAACTCACCACCGTGTTCAATTATAGTTAAGTTCATGTCTAGCTTAGAAAAAGGTCAAATATTAAAAACAGCATGGCCCAGCCCACCTAATAAAATAAGTTAACATATAGTCAGATTTGACCAAAATTATTCCAGTAAAGTGATGAGTAAAAGAAAATCATGTTTACCATTGATCAAGGAACTTAAAAATAACAATATTAAAGCCACTTTAGTGTTAATGCAAATTATTTATTTCTGAAAAAAATATTTAGCACTCTGGAGGAGGCATCCGTTTTTGTTAGCAACAATAAAATCTTCAATAATACTGAAGAAATAGAGTGGAAAAGTGTACCCCTCAAGAGACAGAGTGCACCAAATTACTGGAAACTGTTTCTAAAGTTAAAAAGCTTTAAAACAAGTATCTTCTATTCTGTGATTGCAGGATTTTTATTTTCTGAAACAATAGATTTGCCTTTTAAGTAAACAGTTTGTACTGAACTTTAACCTTCAAAACATATGTAAGTATGTATTTATATTTTAAGCTGAAACATTTTTCATGAGGAATATAAATGGTTAGTTTTACTGTTTTACTATATTTACAGTGAAAGAGTAAATATATTTCAATTAACTAAACTTATAAGTATATTTCTAAATGTTAAACAAATACTTCCTGGAAGAGAATGCCATTAAATTATAAGCAATAAAACTGATAACTTGAGGACTATGTAAGTTAAGAATTTTATTTTATTTGCTCTACTTTGCTTAGTATGTGCACTGCTGGTTTAACTGACTTCAGATCTAAGTAATGTGCTAATTAGGAGTGTTAAAGTGCCGGTGATTTTGTTTTCTTTGTTACCATGTAACACGTTCCTTTCACATGTCATTTATGAAGCAAGTAACACAAAAAGCTTGAGAACAAAATGATGTTCCATTTCTGTCAGAATGCTGGCTTCTTCAATAAAAACATTTTGAGGGGGAAAAAAAAGAATGCTAGTTTCATCCTGCCTTCAGCTATTTTGAAAAAAAATCTAGGTCAAAGTTTATCACTGATGTCTCTGAAAACAGAAATGAACTTTCTTTTTTTTTCCAAGTACATATGTGAGAAATCTACTCAAAATAACATTTTTTTTCCTTTTCCTGGAAGTTAAGAATTGGTAAAACAAAAGCTATGGTACTGTTTTATACTGAGCTGCTGCTATCATACAATTTGCTTACATTTCACTGAATGTTAATAGCTTATGTTGTAGTATTATTAACTCTCACCATACATATTAATGGAAAGAAGTAAAGTTAGATGCTTGTTACTGATTAGAATAGCTTAAAAGAACTAAGAGGAATGACAAACTTAACAGAAGAAATTAGCAGCTGCTGTGTGGTGTGAGTTGTCATTTTCACATGCTGTAATCACATTCTGATGCCAGGATGTGAACCTTAGATCAGAACAGCAGTTCACAATGCTAAAAACACGCACTTCAAATTAAACAAGCAGGAATTATTTTATATATAGTCAAGATTGTTTGCAATATTAGAATTAATAAAAGTAAACATCTTATGAATAACATGCCAATGCACAAGGAATGAAATATTTAATACGTAAGTTAAATAAAAGAGCAGTATCAGTACATTAAGAAATATATACACATCTGATGATTAAATAGCTCTTTGATGGGAGATTTTAGAAATACATGATATATACAATAAGGTAGCATATTAGTGGGAAAATAAGACAAAATATATATATTTAAATAAACTGCTTATAAGAAAGATGTCTATTATATATACATGCATATGGCAGAAATGTGATTGTATATAATTTCATATAATTTACATAGAAAATCATATAAAATATTTGAAAACAATCTGAAAGCTGAAATCTGAACCTGGGTCATATGGACTTTGAAGCTTTTACAAGTTGTATGTTATTAAATTTACTAAGACTACCTGAAATAACTCATTCCATAAGTCAAAGCTGAAATTTGAGTGTTATATTGCTGAATCACTAAATCCATTTTGATAGAGTAAAGTACAATTTAAATATGTTTGAACTTGGAAAGGAAGAATGAGATTTGAATTAATCACATAACCTTTGAATACAATATAGACTGCAAATATTTTTGTACATATTTTTTATGAAGTAGTTTAATAAGCTAAAGGATTTTTAAATAGTTTTATATTGTCGTGTTAAGAGCATTGCACAATTCTGAAATATAGACATCTGTACTTTAAAAATTAATTTGGAGCTTTTGTTAGAGCTAAAATATATATATATATATATATATATATATATATATATATATATATGTGATACATATATAGGTGCATTGATTTCCATTTTGTATTATAGTTTAGTATGATAAGATTACCTGTCACCTGTACATTTATAGATCTCTTTATCTCTTCAGGTCCCACTCTGTTTTACTTATTTATTTACTTAGAAATTTAGTTATAATAATGTTGAATGAGTGAATAATTTAGGAATATTTAATGGATAATTTATACTACTAGTACATGAATAAGTATATAGTACACTATTTGTTGGATTATTAAGTATTTGTGAGTAACAGAAGAGGATTATTAAACTTTTATGTAATAATAAGGCTGGGGAGGCAATTACTTTTCCCAAGGGGCCAGATGAGAAACTTGGGCTGTTTTGGAGGGCTGGACCAATAGGCTGAACTCAATTCTGCTCCATATTAATTGTATCACTTTATAAAAAGCAGTACATTTTATGGTTTTGATTAGCTGCTACTGATAGATGTTATAATTAGGCTATGAAAATGTAAAACAGGCATAGTAAAAACACTAACATTACATCACTAATTAATCAACAGTTAGTCTAGTACTGTACTCATCTGTGAACCTATTGTATTTGGATTTAATTTAAAACTTATTTCAAATTTTATAGCACAAACACTGATAGACATTTGCTAAACAAAGCAATACAGTCTCACAATGACAGCAGACTTAGCATTAAAATTTCTCTGTCTTTGAAGCTCACTTTTATTGAAACAGCATTGAAACTCACATTCAAAGAAAATGCATCTGGCCAATGGCAGATACAGTTTACCTTTGGGCTGTTTTACAAGTCATAGGTCCCTTACACATTTTTAGGGCCATGCATACATGAATGCACCTTCCTGATTGTATTAAATTATATTCTCTGGACAATACAGTACCAGGTTAGAGCATGTTTTAAATCTGTAGTTTCAAATATTTTTTTCCAGTAAGCAATGAAACAAAATGTATGAACCGAGAATGAAAAACCTGTCCAATTCAGAACAAGTAAAAGTCTTGACTCAAACTTCTGTCATTACAATTAACCAATATCTGTCAATGAACAATCTCTGCAGAAGTAAGTCATCTGAATAATCCCACGTTAACTAGAGCTGTAATTGAGGACTACAGCATCCACCTCCTTTAAAGTACAACACAGTACAGGATCAGCAATCCATCTACATACTGTGGGAGCAGAACCCACAGCCTTCTGCATCAACAGTAAGTATGCTACCTGTTGTGCTACTAACAGTGCTTTTAAATACTTTAGCACAATAGCGATTATCATTTCTTAAACAACGGTTGCACATTGTAAACAGACTTGGCATAAGCAGTGCTAAATTTCTCTTCCCCTAAAGCTCTCAGGTCCTTGTAAAATGCACTTGACACTCACTCACTCTTGTAGAATACACTTGACACTCAGCCATATCTCTCAACTCTGTAGCACAAGAAATCTGAAAAAAAAATGTATATGGGGGGAGACAAAGGCTTAAAACTAGGGACACATTTTAACTATTACTTGTACATAATCTTAGAAAGTTGCTAGAATAAAAAGTTTTGTGTTATTGTACCATGCATTTCCTGAAAGATGATCACAAGCCTTTTCTCCCAACGCACTGTTTGTTAAAATAGGGTTTCTACCTATTCCCAAAACAGCTTTACAAAAAGCATTTTCTCAGTGGTGGTAGGGGTTGAGAATTCAGGCTCTTGTTTCTTGTGTCTAAGGCACAGGATTTGAGCCTGAGCAATAACACTAACCACCAGTTATCCCTAATTAGGACATTTTACACACACACACACACACACACGCACACACGCACACACACACACACACACACACACACACACACACACACACACACACACACACACACACACACACACACTCATTGCATATGTGATTCTGTGCAGCAGTAATGAACAGCTAAATAATTCCCTCCTTCAGAAGCACTAGCAGGAAAATCTAAATTCCCTTAAAAAGAAGCAATAAACGAATGTTAAATCCAAATCCCGCATGGTAAGAAAGACACAAGATGCAATGAATGAAAGACATACAGACACAATCAGAAATTCCAGGGGGTTTGTCTGACTTCTCATACAATGCCCTGGTCTGTAATAGGGGAACAGTTTGTTTTAAATGGCAAAATATATAACTAAATTAATATTCTTATTATTTTGGACTCGTATATAATATTATATTAATTACTTGTAAGTCACAGTAGCTTCTGGCTAGTTTTTGATGAATTTTTAGGTATTGGTAGGTAAAGAGTACAGTAGTTTGTCTATTTGATAGACAAACTAGAAACTATGGCATCCATGGTAGGTTGTGTTTTATTAGCACTATATATATTTGTTGTTGTAGACTTGTCTTTGTTTTTGTTATTTACGAGTTTTACTCAATTAGTTTGTAGAAAGGAAGAATTAAAAAAATGTGGAATGTTAAGATGGTGTTGGAAAAATGCATTAGAATCATATATGATTAAATGGTACATAACTATGTCATATTATCTTTAAGAAGATTTTTTAATACAAAGTATGGATAGTTTTAATCTATTAATTTGTAATAATTAAATATAATGGCAAACTCTATACACTAGCTAATTTTTACTGGATCCCTGGAATAGGTGCAAGAATGGCTAAAGATGACTTAAATTTACTACAACGTTATTGGAAGGGTAGTTTAATTTTAGCAGGGTATTTTAATGGCATAGCTAGTAAAGAAGATACAAGTGAACAGAAGAAAGCTAAAATACTGGCATTAGCTAAAGTACTAAACCAGGGGGTCACTAATACTAGTAAAAGCAGAATATAAAACATTGCTCTTCACTCATTATTCTTATGCATATGGGATGCAAACCAGAATTAATAGGATTCATGCCTCTATAAATTTACTTAAAGTGAATTATTTTAAAACTATTCCTTGTCCTTTATCTGATTATAATGCACTAAATATTAATGTATTAACAGATATCAGGAAATTTTAAATTATTTATAGAATCCCAGTATATGATGAAATCAAAAGAATTTAAGTGTTACCATAAGGAACAAATTAAGAATGTTTTATCTGTGTATGATAATGATCAGGTTAGTAAAGTCATACTATGGGACTCCTTAAAATCCATATTAAAGACAGAATGGTAAGATGGGTTAGTAATAAAATGAACAGTGGGATAAAGAGTTATTAGAAATGCAAGATAAAATGCAGAAAGTGAGGCATGAACAGCAAACAAAGAAATTAGAAAATACTGAAGTTATTAAAATATTAATGGCAAAATATCAAACAGTTTTAATACATAAAGTGGAGATAGTTTTAGAAAAATATAATTGCACAGTTATGTTATGACTTCAAAAATGATTGGCTAACAGAAGCAAGATGTTAAGCAAAAAGGCACAAATCAACAATATCCAAAATCCTCACACTGATAAGCTTGCTTCAAACATAGAGGAAATGCTTACTATCTTTTAAAAATTCCATGACAGTCTTAATAAAGATAAAAATACTAATCCTGATGATTACAAAAGTGACAAGTATTTAAAAGAAAAAATGTTACTAATAAACTTAATGACCAACAAATATCTCTGTTGAATAAGCCTATTACACTGATAAAAGGAAAAAATGGTAAAGCTCCAGGGTTAGATGGTTTAAGTATGGAATTATATAGTCTGCTTAAGTTAAATATTTTAGAATTACTAAGTGACATCTTCAGGATAAATCAGAGTGACAAAATAATTCTTCCCTCATGGAAATTTTCTGTAATCTCACCTATACTGAAACAAGGAAAGGATAATAAGTTAATTTCCTCATCTAGACCAATTTCATCATTAAATTTAGACTATTTATTTATTTATTGACATTTGTAAGCAGGGTTGATCCAGCTGGGCTTGTGCCTCATTTTCAGTGGAGAATCAAGGAGAAAAGCTCCCCAAAAAACACAAACAGTTTACAAAGAATCAAATATTTGAGTCAAAAATATGGTCAAAATCAGTTATACAAGAATGTTATAAAGACAAAGCAGAAATGCAAACACATAATATATACATATCAATATTTTACAGACTAAAAATATATTTACATATTTATAAAAAGAGTTAAGTCCAACAGTATTGATTGTAGAGTTTAATAAATATCCACAATAGTGGAGAACTTAGCTGTATGTGGAGGGACTGAGAAGGTATATAGCAGGGTTGAGGGGAGCTTAAGTAGGGGCTTGACAAGGACATATTTTGGAGCTGAGTAAATGAAATTTGAGTTTTTCTTTAAAGTGGGATGGGTGAATGATGGAACAAATGTCTCTTGGGTGTTTGTTCCAGGCTTGGGTGATGGAGTGTTTATATAGGAGTTTGCCAGCTATTTTTGAGGGATTGGTAGATTTGTAGTAGTTGCTGATTAGAGGTGCAGAGAGTCCACAGAGGAGTGTAGATAGAGATGAAGGAAGAGAAAGCAGGGCAGGATGAATGTTTGTAAAGAATGAAGTGTAACATTTGAAGTTGTGGCAGCAGTAAAAGATGGAAGAATTCTAACCAGTGGAGAGTATTTAGGGCAAGGCAGTGATGTGTATTGTATGGAGAGTTTGTGATAAATCTAGCTGTCTTGTGGTAAGTTTGTTGGAGTTTGTTTAAAGTAGTAGTTTGGATGTTGGTGAGTACTGGGGCAGCATATAGAAGGGAGGGGAGGAGAAGAGCTTGTGCAAGGGAGAGTCTGGCATTTGTAGTTAGAAATGTTTTGTTGTGATACAGTAAATACTATAAAATATTTATTTCCAGATTTGCTAAAGATTAAGAGATATAGCAGATTAATTAATAAAGATCAATAGATTAGCATATGATAATATAAAAAGTGTAGTAACTATCTTAGATTTAACAAAAGGAATGAACAAATAATTGTCCCTAATTAGCTTCGATATTGAGAGAGCTTTTGATTCTGTAGATTAGAACTACTTGTTTAAAACTTTAGAGGCATTTGCATTTCCAGAACAGTTTATTGAAATATTAAAAAAGCTGTATAAAGACTCTAAAACATATGTTAAAACTGGATGCTACATTTCTCAAGGATTCATTTTAAACAAAGATAAAAATCAAGTGTCCCTTATCCCCTACACTATTTGCATTAGATATTGTATTGAACTTTTAGCTAATAGTATAAGAAGCAATGAAAAATATGTATTCTCAATTAAGAGAGTGTCAATCTAAATTACAACTTTTTGCAGATTGCATTTTATGAACTACAGGAGATTTAAATTATTCAATAAAAGAAATAAATTAGGAAATTGAAAATGTTCAAGAATTATCGCTGCTGAAATTTAATAATAATAAAACTGAAATGTTAGTGTTAAATCAATTACTAGATAGTAATTTTAAAGACAAATATAAATATAATTGGGAAGGAAAAGAACAAAAATATTTAGGAATAAAAATCTATGAAGATGTGAGTAAGATTATCAATAATAATTATGAAAAAATAATTGAAGTATTATTTATTATTAAAAATGGAATAATTTTTTTTTACTTTTGAGGATAGGTTAGTACTTTTTAAAAAGATATTAACCAATATATATATATATATATATATATATATATATATATATATATATATATATATATATATTGCATGCAATAGCTTCAATACCTTAAAAAAATTAAAAAAAAGCATTCTTATGGTATCATAAAAAGCCAAAAATTGCTTATAGAAATCATATAAGATTATGGAATTATGGTGGTATTAACTTCCCAGATGTAGAACCCTAGTCAATTGCTGCAAAGTTTAACTCTTTTCTACTCTGGATAGACTCAACTTACACTAGTCAATGGAAGACCATCCAGGAGCAGATTATATTAAATTCTTATAAAATATGATAAATTAGAAATATGTAGCAATCTTTTCATCTGGTTAACAGAATTTACAAATTCATTTCAATCTTTAGACTGTCCATATAAGAAATCATTTCTTAAAATAGTTAATATATTTCTAAAACTCAAAATCAAAATGGAATTTTTTTGTGCTTTATCATTGCATGCACCTGTAAATTTATGGAAATTCAGAACAATGTTAAAATTAATTTACTAAAAATGAATGGATTAGTATTATGGTCTGATTGCTTTTAAACAGGAAAAGCTAAGTTCTCAGAATATTTAATGAAAGAATATAGGTTGGATGAATCTTGTAACCAGTTAATATTATCCATCAGTAAGAAATTAAATTAATTTATAAATAAGATGAGTGAAGAGGAACGAAACACTATTCCCCATTATATGAATCTGTGCATTCTATCATCCAAGGTAGATTAACCTACAAAGGATGTTTGTCCAAGTTATGCAAGTTAATTATAAATAATAATAAGTCTGATGCAAAATACTGGCATTTTTTGATAGCAGTGGACTGAGTGACACAACAGATGGTAAGAATAGAACTCTGTTACTTAAATCAGTTAGATTGGCCCTGTACATAATCAAAATTTATACAATAAAGTTTTTTTATGTGGAAATATATGCATAAAAACATTTGTTACTCCCTGTAAAATCTCTACATTTTACATAATTACTTCTTCTGTTTGTTGGAGAAATTGTGAAGATGAAAAAGCTGATAGGACACACATGTTTATGGACTGTGAAAAATTAAATGTATATTGAAAAAGATATGTGTTTTTTTAAGGGGTTATGGTCTGATAAGTGTTCTTTAACTAGATAAGTAATAATAATGAATGTTCCACTTCCTGTATTTGTAAAAAAATAAAATAAAATAAAAAAAACAAAGAGAAAACATTTTGTGCTCTCTTGGTAGTTGCTAAAAAAGTTATTACAAAAACTGGAAGTAGAACCCTGTTCCTACATTCAAAGAATTTTAAATTTAACAGCAATATTGTATAAAACTGAAAAAGAAGTGATCAGAATAAGATCTATAAATCATACTAAGACCTTTTGTGGTTGGGATAACCTTGCCATTGAAATGCAGAGATTCTTAATGTTTTAATTGTATAAGATTATGTTGATGATTCAATGGATTCTTATCATTGTATAGCAATTTGTGATGTTGAATTTCTTCCTTTCTATGTATATATTGTAAATATGAAAAAAGCACTTTTTATGAGTATAAATTCACATTCCTGTCAGCTTTCTAGTTGAAGCTGTCAATAAGCTTTTAGTAACTGTGCAATCTTTAGCACATTTTGCTCACCTGTTCCACATTATAAAAGTAATGTTCCACATTTTGTCTATTTGTTCCACGTTATAAGACGTAATGTTACCCATTTTAGAGATGGAATGTTGAGAGCTATGATTCAATGCTAAGAATTGTTGTATCCATGGTAAACAATATTGAATTATACCAATTCATCAAAAGAACATTTTGTAACTGTATAATATACAGGATTATGATTGGGTCGCCAGTCATAACTTGGTTATTATGTGTTCGAATTATGAATGCAGCAATCACTTTGAGAGTGTTGTTAAGGTGGGTTGTGTGCTATAGTAGCATTGAACCAGGATGTCATTTAACTGATATTTAAGCATAATAATGTTGTTCCATGTACTACAATACAATTTAAACATCCCATGAGCTTCCTAGTTGATGTTGTCAGTAAGCATAACACAATTTACCCATTTGTTCTACATTATGAAGGGCAGTGTTATGCATTTTGGAAATGGAAGTTTGAGAGCTGTGTCTAACATTGTAAATGCTGTAAAATCTCTAATGGTAGTAATCCAAATGGCAGCTTTAGTAGTAATCCAAACCATAGTTTGAGTGAGTCCATAGTAAAGGACCTATAAAACAGTTTCCAAATATATGAAATGTGGCCAATAAATGCTGTACACTGGTAAGTGGAAATTTCCAAAGTAAAAGCTGTTAACTGGTGGCAGGGTCAGCTGTAATCAGTTTGTGTGTGTCCACATTAAAAGAGCTTTAGCATAAATGATAAATGCTGTCAAGCTGGCATTGTAAACACCGTCAGATCTCAAAAGTCAATTTCAGCAGTAATCCAAACAGTAGTTTGAGTGTGTCCATGGTAAATAAGCTGTAAAGCAATCTTAAAAAAAAACATGAACTGCAGCAATAAATGTTGTACGCTGGCAATTTTCAAAGTAAAACTGATAAATCATGGCAGAATCAGCAGTAATCCAAAAATGGAAGTTTGAGTGTGTCATATGCTAAAGACAGATACGACACTCTGAATGTGAAGCTGCAAGAAGCCTCACTTTCATTGGCTCAAATGTACAGCCAAGAAGACAGCAACTTCCTGGAGCCAGAGAGTGAGACTTCATGGAGTTAAAATGTTGAAGCAGCAGGCATGAAAGTGAGACTTTATTTAACATTTATTGCCCCCCCCCCCCCTTCCAGGAACAATCCATAGGCAGCTGCTTAGGTCACCTTGTGCTGGATTCGGCCCTGTACATAATCAAAAGTTCACACACTGCAGATGCAAAGCATCGTATGTAAAAACCCCAAAGCCCTAACCCCAGCAAGAACAAAAGAACAAACTTCAAATGCACACTTAATTTTAAACATACTAAAACAAAATAAAATAAACTTGGGCCACAATTCTCATTCATCACAAAGTTAAAAAAAAAGGTAACTTCACTCATTCAACACAAAGCCCAAAAATGACTGCACACATAAGTCAAAACCTTGGAAGGTCAGAGCAGAATAAAAAAAGTCAAAATAATTAGCATAATAGTGTCTTGAATTAACCAATTAGAAAACAATATCATTAGCAACATTAAATGATCCTAACTCTGAAAAATTTCTACAAAGTAAAGTTAAAGCATAAAACCTAACAAATGCCAGTATTACCCTCACTACATCACAAAAATACTCCTGAATGCCTTTATGGAGTCCCTCTTCATCGCACATTCGGATAATCTATTTCATGTGCTCATGACCTTCCCTGCAAAAAAGTATTTTTTAAGATGCAAAGTATAGTTAGTCCCTACAAAAAACTGCCTTTGGCTCCTATTTATACTTCTGTCCTTCCTGTTTAGAGCATTCCCTTCAGTTCTTCCTTACATGATCTTGTGCATCAGTGTCATATCCCCCCTTCTTTCTTCTGGTTGCATAAGTGAAAAGCTCTAGTTTTTCTAACTTCTGTTCAAAGTCATTCTCCTCCATCCTACATCTCCTCCATCTCACAGATCCATTGTGTATCTTGCATTTGTATTCCCTGCAGAAGCATGATGCAATTTGCCTTGTAATACCTCTAAAACTGTAGGTAGTGCTAAAGATGTGGTCTAACCAAGGTTCTGTACACTGGAAGCATTGCCATAAACATTCTCAATCTATCTGCTGCTTCAACACTCCTTTTGCTCTGCTCTTAATTATCTATTCCAGATGTAATGCCCCACCAGATGCTTTATTTACACTGCTGCTACCAGTTGTACTCAGCCCAGCTGATACTCCACACCAGCGTAGTTGTGCCTTAAGGGAAGAAATTTACATTTGTTTAAAATGAACCTCAAGTCATACGTTTCTGCCTGTTTTGTTCAGACTTTCCATATTCTTTGACAGACTCTCTTCTTCTAACCCCAACCTTTGTATCATCAGCAAAGAGGATGACCCTTTTGTTTATTTTATCAGATATGTCCAAGACAAACACACTGAAGAATACTGGGCCTGAGATAGACTTCTACACTACTCAGAGTTGTACTAGCATAGTTTAATCCACAAGGCAATAATTCATTTAGTGCACCACTAACTGTTTGCAAGCACATTTAATGACAGCTTGTAAGATGATACACCCTCTTTTTGAAAGACAGCAATGAGTTACTATGTAGCAACCTAATACCTTGTTGCTAAGAAAAGAACAGTTCAATTGTTTACAAGCTGTCATTACTATGAAAGCGGGGGTAAACTATCAATGTATTCATTAGCACATACAAGCTGCCATCTATACTAGCCAGCCCTCCTGTCTTGTCCTTATTATATCTCTGGTGATCCTCCACTAGTCAGTTTCTTAATTCCTGACACTGTGCATTTTACAATAGTCATCTACATCACACCATTCAAACATTCCTCAGTCTTGGTCTTTTCCCCAACCCTCCAGCTTTCCTTTTGCCCCCTGTGTGGGACAGAGTTACCAATCTTTCTAAAGTGCAGGCAGGTTGTTTCTTCCAGCACTCTGCTGCCACGTTCATCTGCAACCCAATTATAAAACTGGATCAGGTTTGACTTACAGCTCCTTCTGGCCATCAGACCATGTTGGTTGCTGTCAATGAGACTGACATCCTCTAGAAATGCTACCTGCCTTCCCCGCAGGATCCCTCCACAATATTCCCTGCCACCATTATTAACTCAATCAGTCCCGTGCAGTGGGAAACTAACTACCACCATTGTTTCCTGAGGATTTCTCAGACAGGAAATTACTTGTTTGCTCACAGCTGTTCTCCAAAATCTTCTACTGAAAACATAGATTTAGATTTACCATATTTGACAAATGAGAGTTACAAAGAATGTAATATATGATAGATCTTTGGAAGTCAATGAGCTACACACCGGAGTTCTTATCAAATGTATGTCTGCAGATGCTGTTTTTATATTGTAGGTTTATGAAAGGAAAAACAATGTATTTTATTTGCCAAAAATATTAGTTATAGTCAAAAAGGGTTATCTTTGTGCCAGACAGAGCCAAGATATCAGTGGGAGAATTGTTTACCTGCTCAAGCACCTTCCAATGATGTATGACAAGAGGGGATAGCATACTGTTTTTTGTGATATTTCCAAATCTATGCAAATTATGCATATAATATGTTCACAATATATCAAAACAATTTTAAACTACCAAGCATTTTTGTTAGATGACAAGTATCAGTGAAAATACTGTTTGCAAGGTTGTTCCATTTATTCAACTGTAAGCCACAAAGCTTTTATGAAATTTATGAAATTAGTGCGGCTATGAAGATATAGGTAATAGTTGTATTTGTTTTACCAAAAATATATTTATTTCAAAAGAGACCAGAAGGCTTAATGGTTAAGGTCTTTGCCTCCCATGCACAAGGTACAAGGTTCGATCCTGACCTCCGACCAGTGCCTGTTTGGAGTTTGCATGTTCTCTCTGTGTCTCCGTGGGGTTTCTCCCATGTCTGAAAAACATGCTGACTGTTTCCATCTCAAACTCACCAATGAATGGAGCTGTGGGCAGCAGCACAGATTCTACATGGTGCCCTATAATGGGAAGAATTGTACAGACCAACCGCTTTGGGCATCTACTGTGGTGCGTAGTATCCTCAAGATAGGAGAACATGGATCACAGACTTTATGCCGTGGCAGGGCTAGCCACTCGATGGTGTAAAATATGGCTCTAAGTGATTTGGTCATGTTGACTAATGTCACCAAAAATGGGCATGGGTAGTTACCGATGATAAGTGGGTTGAGGACCTGGCCTACTCTCACCCATGCCAGGGATCCTTGCTAATGGTGGGAGGGGTATATGTGCCCCTATTGGCCAGTGTGTGCCCGCCATAAAGTCCAGCAGCCCTGGGCCAATAAGCTACTGGCTGGCCGGTGTCTAGTCGCCCAGCCTGGGTTACCTGGGATAGCTCTGTTGAACGAAAGCTGGACGTAAAACCAACCAACCTGCCAAACACGAGCTGAGAATTGCTACGCTTAATATAGGTTCACTGACAGGATGCAACTTGGAAGTGGATGACATGATGATACAGAGGAGACTGGACATCCTATGTATCCAAGAGACAAGATGGAAGGGCAGTGCAGCAAAGCCCCTTGGCTTGGGATCCAGACTCTACTACTCAGGTGGGGGACAGGTTAGAAATGGTGTAGGAATTGTGGTGAGAGAGAGGCTTCAGAAGGCAGTGAGGGATATCATTAGAATTAATGACAGACTCATGGCAATCAGACTCCAGTGTAATGATAGGGCAGCATTCATAATCTCAGCATATGGCCCACAGCAGGGTTGTGATAGTGGGGAAAAGAGTGCATTCAGACAGCAGTTGCAGGACCTACTAGATAAAGCAGGACAACATGAATTGGTGTTGATAATGGGTGACTTGAATGCACATGTTGGGACAGACAGAAATGGATATGAGGACTGCCTGAGTCCACATGGGTGGGGTAACAGGAATAAAGAAGGAGAATCCATTCTAGATTTCTGTCTGGCAAATGGTTTGATAGTAGTCAACACATCGTTCAGAAAGAGAGAGAGAGTCACAAGATCACATACAAGAGTAGCCAACATGCAACTCAGGTAGACGTCCTCCTAGTAAGGAAAAGGCACTGGTGTAGAATCCATGACTGCAAAGTCATCTCCAGTGAAACAGTTGGCCATCAGTGTAAACCATTAGTTGCCACAATCAGCTGTAAGCAGTGATCAGAAAAGGCTCTAAGCTCAACAGAGACCACGCTGAAGACCTGGAAGTTGACTGGAGAGAAAGTACAGGATTTCAAGGAATTACTCAGGGCTCTAGCACCCCAAGAAGAGAAAGAAATAGGTGAAGTTGAAGAAGAGTGGCAGCGTCTAAAAAAAGCATGTGTTAGGACTACAGAAAAGATATGTGGCCGAGCCAGGTGTGGAAATAAGGTACATAAGGAAAGCTGGTGGCGGAATGCAGAAGTCCAAGAAGTCATCAAAAGAAAGAAGGAGTGCAGGAAGAAATGGGAGATAGAAAAGACCAACCAGGCTAGGAAGGAATACTGGTTGGCTAACAAAGAAGTTAAGAAAGAAGTTGCAATAGCAAAGAATAGGGTATCGGAGGCACTCTACCAACATCTGGAAAGTGACACAGTAAGGGGCACAAAAAAACTATATCAGTTTGCAAAGCAAAGACAGAAAGATAAAGAAGATAGACACCTTTCATAAGAGACACCAGTGACAACCTGCTCACCAGTCCACAGGACATCAAAGGCAGATGGAAGGAGTATTTCCAGCAGCTTCTGAATGAAGAAAACCCCACAGAAGCTGTACTGCCCCAGAAACAGCCTATGATGAGAGAAGAAGAGGAGCCCACCTTAGAAGAGGTAAAAACAGCACTAAGGAAGATGAAGTCAGGGAAAGCAGCAGGCTCAGATGAGGTCAGAGCAGATATTAAAAAGATGCTGAGTGAGATAGGGGAGAAATGGCTCCTAAGGGTACTAACAGCAGTGTGGAGAAAAAGGAGTATCCCCGCTGACTGGAGAATAAGCATACTAATGCCAGTGTACAAAAACAAAGGGGACATCCATAAATGTGGGCAGTACAGAGGGATCAAACTCCTACCACATTGCATGAAAGTTCTGGAGAGGGTGATTGATAAACAGATACACAGAGTAGTAGAATGTTAGATGAACAGTTCGGATTCACATCAGGGTGCAGCACAATTGACCTGATGTTTGCATTGAGACAGATACTGGAGAAGAAGCTAGAGATGAGGAGAAAGTCCAACTGGGCATTCCTAGACTTGCAGAAAGCATATGACAAGGTACCAAGAAAGCTATTCTGGGCAGTACTGCCGTGGTTTGAAGTCCCATAAATATTGGTAGAATTAGTGCAGGCTATGTACAAGGACCCAGTGACTCAAGTGCAAATAGTGTTTGGCCTCACAGAGGGGTTCCCAGTGGAAGTGGGTGTACATCAGGGTTCAGCTCTGTGCCCATTACTGTTCATACTGGTGATGGACTACATTAGCAAACAGGTTGGAGGGGACAGATCAACAAAGCTGCTGCATGCAGACAATGTGGCAGTACAGGCAGACTCTGATCTAGAACTTCAGCAAAGGATAG
The DNA here is from genome assembly GCF_019279795.1 of Protopterus annectens. Classification (NCBI taxonomy): domain Eukaryota; kingdom Metazoa; phylum Chordata; order Ceratodontiformes; family Protopteridae; genus Protopterus; species Protopterus annectens. The sequence continues at coordinate 556,120,593 of NC_056751.1, read as the reverse complement.
AAAAATGGAATGAAAATCTGAAGGCACATGGGATGAAACTAAGCACAGATAAGATGGGGAAATCAGAAGAAGCTGAGAATAGTGATAGAAGGGAAGATAGTGGAACAGGTAAATAGCTTCAAGTATCTGGGAGGGGTGGTTGAGGAGAAGCGTAGTCTGAATGAAGAGGTCAAAGCTAGAATCAGAGGGGCTGCAGCCAACTGGCATAGAGTATCAGGTGTAGTCTATGACAGAAGAATGCCAAAGAAGCTGAAAAGTAAGGCGTACAAGACAGTGGTGCAACCAGTACTACTGTATGGTACAGAAACCTGGGCAGTAAAGGTAGAACAGTTGAAGAAGCTAGAGGTGATGGAAATGAATTTCCTGAGAAAGGTGGTTGGATGCACACTGTGGGACAGATGAAGAAATTAGGACATAAGACCAGAAGCCAAAGTAGCTCCAATTGCAGAAAAGATCAAAGAGAACAGATTACAATGGTTTGGACAAATGTGTAGAAAAGCAGAAGACAATCTGGTGAGGAAGATTTGGGACGGACAGGAAGAAGGTAAGAGGAATTGAAGACGTCCAGCAAAGAGGTGGTTGGATTGTATGAAAGAAGATCAGCGACAGTCAGGCATGAGTGTTGAAGAAGGCAGGAGTGTGGCACTGAATCGAGAGAGCTGGCGACAGTTAACACGATAACACGACCCCATGTAGAAAAAATGGGAAAAAGGGGGCTGATGATGATGATGATGATGATATTTATTTCAGAATGTCTTCACATTAGCCATATTTTAACGTAATTTTTAATAACACCCAGTATTTGACTACACCATATCACCATCATAGCACCCTACTCTATTTTTGCATTATTAATGTAAACAAGGAAAACATTTTATTTTTCATAACATTTTGCACATACTCCTTAATAATGCCATCTCTGCCCATCCCATATTCATAATTTCACAGTGTGTGGTTAGCAAATTATGTCAGCTTGTAGATGCCATTTTGCTGCCTTAGTTTTTACGTATGTCCCTTTATCACAACTTCAGAAATTAGACTTTGAAAGCAGTGATGAGTATACTTTCTTCAGAAGTACAGGGAAGGAATTCTCCTGTAAAGATGAGTTTACTATTACAGGATATACACCAGTTCTACTTTCCTGTTGATTATACTCTTGTAGGAAGCAAAGAGTCTTGGATATTTTTCTGCCACCCCCCCCCCATACAAGAGTATTCCAACTGCTGTTTACTAGTCCTTTGACACGTCCTCCCTGCTGGAGACCTGTGTAATATGTCAGTCAGGATGTCTGCTGATAAACTAGCCTGATTTCTGAGGATTATGGAAACCATATCTCTGGTCCTTGTGCTTTATCCTTCCTAAGGGCAGCCCGTTTCCTCCAGTTCTCTGCCTCTCGATCCTGTATCTCTACTGTTCTCTCTTTTTTTGCCTTCTTCCCTTCTATAATAATATCCTCTCCTTACTTTCTTTTGAAAAATAAATAACTAAATAGATACACAAATAGATACACAGACATAAAAACAGCTGTTACTATGATCTTAACGAGTATGCGTCAGCCCGGCATGCAACAAACATGAGGACCTACAACAGCTGGCATCACTTTTAAGCTCTTCCATTTCAAATATAAATTTCAAATACGTGTATAAAATAAACTAAGTCTTAACCACAAATCTTAAAAATCTTCATGGAATCAGTGATGTGAAATGGAAGTATTTTCTGTAACATAAATAACTCTGATTCTTTTCACCTTTTTCCTCGAGGTAAAAACAAACATAAAATAACACAAATTCCATATGCTATAAAAATGAATAGCTAGTGCATGTGGAAATTACAGTTCCCAAAAAAAGATAGACAAAAGAAAGATGCTGGAACACATGAAAGAAGACTAAGGAAACAAGATGGCAGCAGTGTTCTAAGACAGCTACCTTTCACTAAAGAATGCAATTTTTAAGGTGCAAACTTTTATACACTCCATCCCCTTCTGCAGAGAATGTAAATAAAGAAAAACAGCAATTGATGAGCATGCTTAGCACATCTCTCTTATTAACATTTCTGAATGACAGAAGTCTGTTAAAAATATGACGTAGAAAACATCTTTTAACTGTATTATTTTTCTATCTAATGTAAAATTAAACAATATATTATGTAAATATTTTCAATTTTCTGTGGGCTGGATATAAGATGAAGAGAAAAACATTCTAAAGGTTTAAAACTGAGTTTATAAACTCTTCAGTATATTATTGTCTTCCATGTTTTAAACAACTTTGATTTGAAATGAGTCATTCAACCTACAGGACAATATTCTTATGAAAGATTATAAATGATATAGCTACTCAAGTGAACAGGCAGTATGTTACCTTCAAGGAACTCCTTACTTCTCGCTTCTCTGTGTTAGATAATGATGTGTTTTAGTAGAAGGCAACATTTGACACAATGTAACAAAATTCTGACTCACCTCATCTTTGACGGCTTGATCTAGCTCCCGCCACTCCTCAATCACATGATTAAGGTCAATGGACTTCAGAGGAATTCTCACTTCACCAATTATGTCATGTTTCATAAAACGATTGAAATCATACACTTTCATAACCACAGCTGCATCTGATACGTCACTCTGAGGAATCTACAGCAGAAAAAAATTGAATCACAGCCAGAATTTACTATAAAAAGCCACAGATGTATCTGAAGGAGATAAGATTACACAGCTTTAATACATAAACATTGAAATTGCTATCTAGGAAAAATGAACAACTGGATGACTCGAAAGTAAATAGTTGTCATGCCACGGCGATATTTAGTACTGTATTGTTATTGAACATGCATACCCTATGAATAGGTGCATGCACTGATGTGTTTGCATACTCACTTACATATTATTGTAGGCATAACGTGTGTCTGCAAAGTTATGTATGCATGTCTCCACATAGACAAAGGCATGAATATACTGAAAAACGCTTAAAAAATAAAAAGTAAAAAGTCATGGACATTCAGAACCATGTAACTAAACACTGGTTTGTCCTTCTTAAGTAGTCATTTCCATATATCCCATTAGCCTACATCACAGAAGGTTTAAAGTATTACACATATGGATGTAATTCACTCCATCAAATTAGGTATTTATCAGTGGAGTGAATGACTGCAAATGTGTTTGACTATTTATCATAATGTTGAGAAATTTGCATGAATGGTACATCAGATGTTTGCGTGTAAGGTATGTGTGGGTTTGGTACAATAATGCCGAAATCTATAGATATTCTAAAGGTCGTGTCATTATGGGATAGGAGTTTTGCACAAGTTTAAGTGGGTTAGAGCTAGGGTTAGAGTAGGGTAGGGTTAAGTGATGGCATAGTTTTAGTGTATGTGTGCATCCAAGCTGTCTAGATAAGTGCCAATGTTATGGAAAGAGATTTTTTAAACTTATGGTGCAGGGTTAAGGCTAGGATTAGGGGCAGGGGCAGACCTAGTGCCATACCTCTCAACCTCTTAGAGCAAGAAATCTGGACAAAGCCATACATAAAGGTGGGACAAAGGCCCAAAAATAGGGAAATTTTTTAAAATATTAATCTTACAAACTTAGAAAGTTGATAGAATAACAGATTTTGCATTAGCATGTATTTTCTAAAGGGTATGACATCTGAAACTCAAATGTCTGTC